>NC_090646.1:313881776-313981776 GCF_040937935.1 Hyperolius riggenbachi | reverse complement strand
TAATACACAGAAGTAATCTGGCTCAGTGTGAATTCCCAGGTCCTCCTGGTTCTAACACACTGAAGGATCTGACTAAGGTCTGAGTGCTTCCACGTAGTGTTCGCAACGACAGACAACTAGAGACTGACCAGCAGTGACTATATATAGCGCGGCGCTCTCCGGTGCTACCCATCAGCGATCAACCAATAGCCACTTGCTTTGAGGTCAGCTGACCAACTTGGTCAGCTGATCCCGCGTTTGTCATAAAGGTTCTGCCTCTCAGCGCACGCGTATTCCTCAGCCTGTGTGAACTAACAGGCCCAGCCACACCAAACGCACGCTGCTGCGTGCAAACCGCCGCGCTGGACGCGGAATCAGCCACCTTGCCGCCAGTACACGCGTTGGCTTTTCCGCGTTTTATCACACTTGGATTATTTCTCACAAAGGCCTCAGGCCGCATGGACTACCAATAACGGTATTTGAACTATACAATAAGACATTCTGTTTCTTTTCATCTC
Source organism: Hyperolius riggenbachi (assembly GCF_040937935.1). Taxonomy (NCBI): domain Eukaryota; kingdom Metazoa; phylum Chordata; class Amphibia; order Anura; family Hyperoliidae; genus Hyperolius; species Hyperolius riggenbachi. The sequence goes on along the minus strand of NC_090646.1, from coordinate 313,981,279 downwards.
TTCTCTCTTTCTATCAAACCAATCTGTTCTGCCGGACAAGTATATTTACCTGTGGACTAAATTAGGCTATGTGTATGTAGTTTTAGAATAAAACTAACGAATTTATCGTTCAGTCTTGTGCCTGTTCTGGTCATCTGATTGCTGCTATAATGAATTTGCCCTCTGAATAGTCAGAGTCATACTACCGCATTGTTTTATTATTTTCTTATAAATTGTTGATTTGCTAGCTAGGTTGTAAATAACAGTTTCTTCCTTCGGATTAGCTAGTACCCGATTTACTGTGCGAAATCGATAACTTTAGTTTCTCGATTGGACATACAATCGAGATTGCATCATAAATGGACCCAGTCTTAGGCCTGTGAGTACCTCTCTCCCATTTTGGATCAAAGAAATACTCGTCAGTTGGGATAAAGCGCGACCCCTGTATAATCTTTCTAACATACCCAGCCCGTTGTCAAGCATCCTGGATAACCCTCAATTTAACATATACATGCATGCTCCCGCATTCTGTGGAAGGGATAGGTCAAATTGGCCCCAAATTAGACATTATATCTCCCAGGGAACCCTCACGTCACCTGAATCCTGGGCTACTGACAAGGAAACTTGGCCCGCCCTGCGGTGGTTTGAGATATTGCAATTTCAGGGCTTCTACCGAGACCTAACTAAGTCAGGGAATATTCATAGGAACCTAACCTTCTTTGAGAGCCTATGCTCCCTTCTAGACAGACCGGAACATATGCTATCACAGGTCTATTCGCCACTGATTGGGTCGGCCGGGGAAACTAATTTAGAACGTATCCAAAGTAAATGGCATAGAGATCTGGGGTCAACCTTAGAGGATGAAGATTGGGAAAAATCATTTATTTTCTCGCACAAGTCTTCTCCCTCTATATTAGCCCAGGAAAGAACTTACAAGATTTTCTCTAGATGGTACAGAGACCCCCTGTCCATCTGTAGATACGACCCGCTAGCCTCTGACATGTGCTGGCGTTGCAATGTACAAACCGGATCATATTTCCACATGTGGTGGTCCTGTGGTGTTATCCAATCCTTCTGGAAACAGGTTTTCCAACTACACTCTTTGCTATACCTCTCATCCATCCCATTCACCCCGGAAATAGCCCTATTATCAGTCCTTCCGGGCTCGATCAATTCTGCCAAAAAGTCAATCTTTAGATTCATTTTAATATGCGCCAGATTGCTGATCGCCAGAAACTGGAAGTCCGCAAGATGCCCTTCTGCTATTGATCTTGTACAGGAAATTAACCATATCATGAGGATGGACGAATTACTACTATCTGCGCAGGGCAAACAGGAGGTTTGGTCACATAGATGGGCAGTCTGGATTGAATTCAGAGGCACTGAGCAAGCTAATGATTTCTGTAACAATAAGTGAAAATATGTACAGACCTTGTAGGTATTCTGGTATTATCAAAAGTAACGCTTAACTGTTAGTTTGGAAGGAGTCCCGTGTGGTGCAGTTCACTTTTCCCCTCCCTTCCTCACCCCCCCCCTACCTCCCCCTCGCCCCCTGTATCTACCCAATCCTTTGCCCAACCTCTAACCTTCCCCTTCCCTTCTGTCCCCCACTGTAGTCTTTTCCCTTCCCCCCCTCCCACCTTACTATTCTGAAATGAAAACCTGATAGCATCAGGATATTCAGTGGAAGTTCAATGTTATGGAAATAATCCGTGCTTGTATTCAATTGACAGTGTTTTGTGATACCTATTACTGTGAATTAAGCTGCTAACTTTGTCCTTATGCCATTGATTTGTACTATCCTGTTGTTCTCTTGAATAAAAATACCTTTTCAAAAAAAATAAATGGACCCAGTAACCTTTCTTTAAACGTCGCATTGCTCACAGTCTTTAAGCCTTCGGAAGTGACTGTTCCTCGAACGGTGACTGGCGCATGTCGAAAGTGATTGGGCTGGCTACCGTATTATGATAGCGTTGGGGTCTCTTCGCCCTATCAATCGGAGAGTGGTGGTAGTGAATTTACCAGATTTCTAGCGCAAAATCGATATTTTTAGTTTACCGATTGTACATACAATCGTGATAGTACGTGTATGGGCACCTCCAACCAATCTTAACAGTTTACTACGCACACAGTGAATTTGCCTCCAGGAGTCTCTAGTGCCTGAGACATGCATGGCAACAGTGGCCTAGTAATACGGGATTGGTGAGTGAGTGTCCCATTACATATTGTCGGCAGCGGCGCGACCAATCTCTATTGTCAGTCTGCTCACCGTACTTCCTGCGTATGCCAACGGGAGCAGATTAGACGGGAAGGGGCCCGCTAAGTCACATTAACCTTCTTCCTCTGACGATCCAGCAGCCGGTCTTTGTTGTCCGTCTACTCACTGTATTTCCTGCGTACGCTAATGGGAGCAGATTGGACGGGATCGCAGGGCTGGATTGTCACAATAGAAATCTCCTTAAACTCATCGACTCAGATATCGGGAACATTTTGTGGCCAGACCACGCTCCTATTCAACTGAAACTTTCACCTTCTAAAAATGTTGCTCCCTCCCAACGAGATTGAGAAGCTCCCTGTTCTGACTCGGCTATGCTGGCAGTGAACGTAGATATTACTGAGACCGCTTACTGTGCGTGTGTGACTGACCTGTAATAGTATGGCTCACTCCTTTACAGTCTTATCACACAGCTTAACTCGATCAAATTGACATGAAGAAAGGTCTAAGTGTTTATTCTTCACACTCCAGATCTTGTAAATGAACAATTCGATAGGTAAAAGACAATATTTTGACCAGGTACAGAGAGACATCTGTATACAGTCATGTACTGGCATAATATGGATCCTCACAGCAGAGTGGGAGGAGTTAAGCATCATAAGTCTAACTACAGGAGCTGAGAAGGGGAAAATTATACAGTACAATAAATCTCTGGATTAGCAAACAAAGATAATGGACAGTAGGGAGCAGCAGAGTGTCAATACAGATCAATGAAAATAAATCACAAAGTCGTGGGACATGACACTCCCCGCCTAAAATCTTTTAGATTTCACAATACACAAAGTATTATTGCACAAAAGTTATTGGAATAACTGTCCAACGTATGGGGTCTGGTGATCTGAAAAACAAGAAACATAAAACAATGCAATGGTAAACAGCACCAACTATAAAGTCTATGGCCAAAACTTGAGACCAATAGTCAACAAAGGTGAGTTGTGAAATACTTTGAAGAAACCCATCTTCAGGCTGGGGAAGCCACACTTGGCCAAACTTCCACCACCCCATTGTAATCAAAGTGGAAAAGTATACAAGAGTTCTAGGAATGTCATGACATAGTTTGTGACGTTAAGCTCCCCGCCGTGATGTATATGAGGAAATAAAGTCCCTTTAAGTGATTTCTTCCCTTGGCAAAGGAAGCGCCAATTCTGTAACTGGTTGGGATGAGATTTGCTCTAAACCGTAGGAAATATTGTAGGCTCCTGAGCTCCTGAAGTATACCACTGCTGCTATGATTTCAATCAATGCATTAGGTGAGATGTGGATTTCCCTTCTGGAAAGAGCGGTTAGGAACCTGGGAGCATAACAGCATGGGACCTGGATTTGCTACAATGCCTCGAGATATTTCTTCCCCGTCTCCGAATGATGTTGTTCCCAATTGGGTAATGAAATGTCCCAGTCTATATTTTCTACAGTGAACTGACCAAGCAGCATCTTTCCTTGAGTGGTGATAGGAGTTATAAACTCAAAAGGGTCATAGTTGGTGTACACTACAGACAGCAGTGCCCATTTGGAGAAAGGTTTTTCACAAGATGGCACCTAAAACTTGAAGGAATCAAGATTGACTTCACAAAGCCAACCTAGGCTGTGCTGTGTGGGAGGAATATTGGAGCTAGGATCTCGGTCTTGCAAGTTAATTGCATGGTCTTCAGGTAAGAAGACTTCCATTAATGGCTGGCTGTTTGAATCATCCTGAGCAAATTTCTTGCCCATGAGACTGAGAGATTGTCTATCTTCCCTTGAAGGTATTTGTTTACGGTCTTCACTTGTTGAATGAATTACTGTTGATCCAAGGGTGTCGTCCCAGGACAGAAAGATGTTCATGGTACTCTGTTGGTCCTGCTGCCACTTGCTGCAGTTCAGCTTCTCCTTCACCCAGTAACAGTGTGAGCATGGCTCAAGATAAGTGTTGCGACCATTTGGCAAGATGTAGGTCTCTTCATGTTGTCTATGCAAACATTTCCTATGGCAACCCACCCTAAGTCAAGGCGCTGGGCAAATGGAGCAACATCTGGACCATGTATTTGCTGGCGCACCTTGTGCAACCTGAGGATGTCTCTGCCAAGCAAGAGCAGGATCCCTGCTCTTTTGTCAAGGGCTGGTATTTCACTGGCTATAGCCCTTAAGTGAGGATGACAAAGAGCAGTTTCAGGAGTAGGAATATCTTCTCTATTAAATGGAATCTGGTGACACTCCATGAAAGTTGGTAAGGAAAGCTCTAGGTTATCCTGATGAGAAGATACCATCAGTCCACAGGCTCTTCTTCCAGAGACCTCTGTAATGCCACTACAGGTCACTAGGGTATAAGGATAAAGTTCTCCCTTTAGGTTGAAATTATCAAAGAGTTCTGACTTAGCTAGCGATTGATTGCTCTGATCATCGAGAATAGCGTATACTCAGAGTCTTTTCTAGTTGGTCACTGGGGTATACATTGACTAAACATATCTTTGCACAGGACTTGGCATGGAGATTATCACCACAGACCTATGTGCATGAAGATGATACTGATGTGTGATGTCCTGTTTGACTAGCACTCTCCTCGCCATGTGCTGTCACTGGGGACGAATCTGCAGGCTATGTAAGGTTGAGCTGAGATGGATGGAGTGCTTGTACATGATCTTCACAGCCGCAGTCTTTGCACTTAATGGGAATTTAGCAGTCCTTTGCAAGGTGCTCAGTAGAAGCAAAACATCTGAAACAAATCTTTTAAGAAGCTCCTTGCGTTCTTGAAGTTGTTTCTTTCTAAAGCCAATACACTTTTTGAGGGCATGTGGTGCCTTGTGAATAGGACATAGGCGATTAGGGTCTTCAATCTTATCGCTCAGATTGCTTTCGGTTTGAGTAGTTGAAGGTGTGGGGAGGACATCAGTCTTTTTTACTGATACTGGACCTTTGTGGCTTGTATAGTCAGGGTGTAAGTGGTAAGATTTAGCAGGAGGCAGACCAGGCGAATTGGGCTGACAGTAGGAGAGGCTTGGATCATTCTTGATCTCTGCAATGTCTCTGATGAACTCACAGAAGTAAGAGAAAGGATGAAAGGAGACTTGATACTTTCTTTTGTACCTTGACCCTAATCTAGACCACTACTCAAATCAAAGATAGCTTTATTGGCATGACCAAGATTCATTACAGCTAAGGCCAAAGCAAGGGGAAAAGGGAGACATGGAACGGGGGTGGGGTAGGGGGGACAATGGCTAAGCAGTCTGTGGACATTTTTTAGGTTTATAGTTCCGTTATGCTCCTCTCAGTATGTGGCATGCTGTGACATAGTGTGCAGCGATTGTCACTGTGGATTCCTCTTCTCCCAGTAGGAGATATGTTTTTCTCTCACCTTCTAATGTGAGAAAGGCTGGGAATAGTTCCAACAATGTCTTAAAGTAAGTGTCCCTGGTTGCAGTATATTTGGGGCAGTGCAGCAGGAAGTGGCTTTCATCCTCAAGGGTCTTCTGCATAGGCTCTCCTCCCTGGGTTTGTACGTCTGTCTGTGTCTCCCAGATTCTATTTCGGGGTTGTGAGCACTCAATCTGTAGACACTCAGGATTTTATATTCTCTTTGTAGAGACTGGTATATGGTTAGCTTTTGTGACGGTTTTATTTCACGGCTCCATTTTTCCACACAGTCATCTTTGCTCTTGGCTGCGGTGTGTTTTATCTGGATTTTTGTTATAACCTGTGGGTCGGGGGTTGGAGGGAGTATAGAGCTGACCACTACTTTCAGTGCACATGGCTTTTCGTGGTCTTCATTGTGCAGCATGGCTTTGTAGTGGGGTGAGTCAGGGCTGCTGCTCTGTAGGTGGGCCGAGAAGGACAACACTCTCTTCTGTATCTCAAGCAGTAATGGTAATCTCCCCAGCTCAGCTCGGCAGGCATTGTTTGAAGTACTCCGATGGACATGGAGAAGTTGTTTGCAGAACTCCAGGTGGAATATTTCTGTTGAGCTGGATTCCCATTTTGATTGGTCTGGGTGGGTGGTGGGGCCCCATACTTCACTTCCATACAGTAGGATTGGGGTGATGAAACTGTCAAATCTTAGAGGCTTAATAAAATGTTATGCTTATTTATAGTAGCATTGCTTATTTTAAAACTATAGCGGATGGAATTGGAGATATTGGGTATTTTCTTTTCTTATATTTCCCTATAAAATGCAAACAATAATTTATGAAAACAAGTATCGCCTTCAAAAAGCCTAATTTGTGGCGAAAAATATAGATCATTTCGACAAAAACAAGACAAATAGCATTTATATTGTGCTTTTCTCCTGGCGGACTGAAAGCACCAAAGCTGCAGCCACTAGGACGCACTCTATAGGCAGTAGCAGTGTTAGGGAGACTTGCCTAAGGTCTTCTACTGAATAGGTGTTGGCTTACTTAATGTAACGATCGGTGTCAGCACACAGAGTGAATCTGATTATTGGTGATCTGCAGTATCACCAAGAATACAGATATATACCGGATTATTGATGATCTGCAGAATCACCAATAATACAAGTATAATTAACCTCTGGACACCTGACAAAGTGTAAGTGTTTGGTGTGACAGTATATGAGCCAGTGATTCCCTGACTGCTGGGAATCAGACTCTACTGCAGTCAAAGGACACCTAAGAGATGGAGTCCCTGACTGGATTGCAGAGAGGTCCCTTTAAGAGACAGGGTGTCTCTGCAGTACTGGAGTCCCTGACTGGATTGCAGAGAGGTCCCTTTAAGAGACAGGGTGTCTCTGCAGTACTGGACACCCCAGCGGGGGGGGGGGGGGGAGGGTATCCCAGATAGTACAAACAAACTGAACACCCAAGGAGTGAGTAACAGAGAGGTCGGCCAGGCCGGGTCGGTAACATACGAGCAGATAAGGTACAGAGACAGAAGACTGATTCGGTAACCAGGGACAGGCAGGGTTGGCAACAAGTAATCAGATATGCATAGGTACCGAATCAGAGAGCAGGAGGTGGGTTAGGAAAGCAATAGGTCATAACAGATATCAAGCATAGGCCTAGTCTAGAGTGTGAGGTCCGTGGTCTCAACATCAAGGAACTGGTCTAAGGAATAACACAGTAATGACACAGTATCCCTAGTCTTGGGTGTGAGGTCCGTGGTCTCAACACCCTGGAACTAGTCTGAAGTATAACACAATAATGACACAGTATCCCTAGTCTTGGGTGTGAGGTCCGTGGTCTCAACACCCTGGAACTAGTCTTAAGTATAACACAATAATAGCACAGTAATAACACAGTAATCTGGCTAAGTGTGGATTCCCAGGTCCGCCTGGTTCAACCACACTGGAGGATCTGACTATGGTCTGAGTGCTAACACATAAGCATTCGCAACGGCAGACAACTGGCAACTGACAGGGAAGAAGTATATATAGCGCTCCTCAGCACCGCCCAGTCCTATTCAGCCAATCACCTGCTGCGCTGGGATCAGTTGATCGTCCAGATCAGCTGATCCCTCTCCTATTGGCATAAAGGGCTTGCCTGTTAGCGCACACGCGTAGCTCTCCATCTGTGTGCACTACTAGGCTCAGACAAGCCAGGCGCACGCTGCTGCGGAGAAACCGCCGGTCTGAACGCGGCCTCAGCCGCCTCGCTGTCAGACCGCGCGGCGGTGTCTCCGCAATCCATTACAGTACCCCCCCCCCCCCTCGGAGGAGTGGACTCCGGACACTTCCCACCAGGCTTCCCAGGATGTAAGTCATGAAACTCCTTTTTTAACTCCTCCGCATGCATGCGGGAATCTGGCACCCAAGATCTTTCCTCTATGCCATATCCTTTCCAGTGGACCAGATACTGCACTGAGTTCTGCACTAAGCGAGAGTTCAGGATCTTTTCAATTTCATAATCTGGTTGGTCATCTACCAACACAGGGGGGGGGGGGGGGAAGCAATCCACGTGTACTGCTGGCTTCAAAAGAGACACATGGAATGATCTCACACCTCTCATACCGGCTGGAAGATCAATCGCGTAAGTGACATTATTGATTTTCTTGGCCAGGCCACTGGAAATGGTCCTATAAATCTAGGGCCCAGTTTGGGTGACAGTTGTTTCAAGGCCAAATTTCGAGTGGATACCCACACCAAACCTCCTGGAGAGAACTTCCACTCTACGGACCGTCTTTTATCTGCCTGTCTTTTCTGGGTTTGAAAAGCTTTCCCCAGATTCCTCTTAACCATTCCCCAAATCTCCTTTAGAGCCCTCTGCCAATCTTCCAGAGCTGGAAACGGTGTAGATTCGACCGGCAAAGGAGCAAACTTAGGTGATCTTCCTGACACTACCTGAAATGGGGAAAATCCAGAAGAGGAGCTTTTCAGGTTGTTGTGCGCAAATTCCGCAAATGGCAAAAATGTTAGCCAATCGGATTGCGCATCTGCAACATAACACCTGAGGAATTGTTCCAGAGATTGGTTAACTCTCTCGGTCTGGCCGGTGGTCTGTGGGTGGTAGCCTGATGAAAATTGGAGATCCATGTCTAAATGATGGCAGAAGGCTTTACAAAACTTTGAAACAAATTGGACTCCCCGATCTGACACTACATTCTCCTGAATGCCATGCAGTCGGAAAATGTGCTGGATGAAGAGATCAGCCAATTCCTGGGCCGAGGGGAGTCCTTTCAAAGGGAAAAAAATGAGCCATCTTACTGAATCTGTCCACTACCACCCAAATGACCGTCTTGTCCTCAGACCGAGGGAGCTCTCCCACAAAATCCATGGAGACATGGGTCTATGGTTCACTCGGAACTGGCAAAGGCTGTAAGGTGCCAACAAGGGCCTGACGAGAGGGTTTACTCCTTGCACACACTGCACACGCTTAAAAATTCCTTACAATCTGTTGCTAATGTAGGCCACCATGCACATCTGGCCAATAAATCCTGAGTTCTGGTGGCCCCGGGATGACCAGCATGCTTGTGAGAATGGAACAGTTGCAAGAGTTGTAACCGGAAAGGCAGTGGTTCAAACATGACCCCATCAGGCTTCCCCTCTGGAACATCCTGTTGGTAAAGACTCAGAGTAACTGTCCAATCCCTCCAGGTCTCAGTGGCTGCCAGAACCTACCTTCTGAGGTAGGATGGTCTCAGGGGCTGAGGGCTGTACTGTCTCAGGTTCAAAACACCTGGCTAAGGCATCGGCTTTGATGTTTTTACTACCAGGGATATACGTAATTACAAATCTGAATCTTGCAAAGAAGAGGGACCACCTGGCCTGGCGGGGACTAAGTCTCTTAGCACCCTCTATGTACTCCAGATTCTTATGATCTGTATAAACTGTGATAGTGTGTTCTGCACCTTCTAACCAGTGTCGCCATTCCTCAAAGGCTAACTTGATGGCCAAAAGCTCCCGATTGCCTATGTCGTAGTTTTTCTCTGCGGGTGAAAATCTACGGTAAAAGTAGGCACATGGGTGGAGTTTGCCCTGCAAGCCCGACCTCTGAAACAATACAGCTCCCACCCCTACCTCTAAAGAATCAACCTCCACAATAAAGGGAAAGGTGACATCAACATGTCTCAATATAGGTGCGGAACAGAACAGATTTTTTAGTGTGGAAAAAGCCGTATGAGCCTCAGTTGACCAGTGATGAGTATCAGCCCCTTTCTTGGTGAGACTGGTGAGGGGTGAGATGATGGTAGAGTACCCCTTTATGAACCTTCTGTAGTAGTTGGCAAAGCCCAGAAATCTCTGGAGTGCCTTCAGTCCAACAGGCTGAGGCCACTCCAGGATAGCGAAAACCTTCCCTGGATCCATTGAGAGACCAGAGGTGGAGATAATGTACCCGAAGAAGGCAACTGAGGTTACTTCAAAGAGGCATTTCTCCAGTTTGGCATAAAGCTGATTAACTTTTCTAGCACAAACTTAACATGTCTGCGATGTTCAGAGAGATTGGACGAAAAGATCAGTATATCGTCCAGATAGACTAGGACAAACTTCCTCAACACTTCCCTGAATACCTCGTTAATTAACTCCTGGAAGACAGCCGGAACATTACACAACCCAAAGGGCATCCCTAGGTACTCGTAATGCCTGTCAGGCGTGTTAAAGGCTGTCTTCTGTTCGTCACCATCTCCATCGTCACCATCTCTGATACGCACCAGATTGTATGCACCTCTCAGATCTAGCTTTGAGAAAATCATGGCGTTGGTCACCTGGGTGAACAAATCGTCAATTAAAGGTAAAGGGTAGCGATTTTTCCCCGTGATCTTGCTTAGGCCTCTATAATCAATGCAAGGACGAAGGCCTCCATCTTTTTTCTTTACGAAAAAGAATCCTGCCCCTGCTGGTGAACGGGAGGGGCGGATGAACCCTTTAGCCAAGTTTTCTCTGATGTATTCCTGCATAGCTAGTTTCTCAGGCCCAGACAGATTATAGAGGTGACCCCTGGGAGGCATACAACAAGATCTTAAATCAATGGGACAATCGAAGGTACGGTGGGGGGGGGGGCCTTTATCTGCTGACTTGGGACAGAAGACGTCAGCAAATTCTGCGTATTGCTTTGGCACACCTTCAACCTGAATGCTGGTATTACCCATGGTTACTTTCGCTAAACAATGATGATAACAATGGGTCGACCAGCTCGTTAGCTGACCTGAAACCCAGTCTATCTGAGGGGAGTGAAGTTGTAACCAGGGCATGCCAAGAATAATGGTGGAGGTTGCCATACGCAAGACCAGAAATTGCAGATTCTCCTCATGCAGTACCCAACACTGAATTTTAAATTTGGAGTACGGGACAAAGGATGCCTACTTTGCAGAGGAGAGTCATCTACAGCAGTGACCAAAATTGGTTGGTCCAATGGGAGTATAGGAATTCCCAATTTTTTTTGCAAACTCGTAATCTATGAAGTTAGCCGCTGAACCAGAGTCAATGAAAGCTTCAGTGGTAACAGTCTGACCCTTCCATGTGACAGAACAAGGAAGTAGCAAATGATTGTTGTCTAGAGGTAAAGACTGCGCGCCTAGGGTATTACCTCTGACTACACCTAGGCGGCAGCGTATCCCGACTTCTTGGGGCAATTCTGCACTCTATGACCCTCCTCTGCACAGTATAAACAGAGTTGTTCCGTTTTCCTGCGATTCCTCTCCATCCGTGTCGACTTGGACTGGCCAATTTGCATTGGTTCTGGCGGAGGTAAGACGGGTGGAGGAGAGGCGTAAGAGACATATCTGACCACCTTATTACCACGGGTTTGCTTCTGATACCGTAAACGGCAATCAACCCGTACTGCTACAGAGATTTCCTCATCAATAGTTTTTGGTTCAGGGTGTCCCAACATCAACTCTGAAACTGCGTCTGACAACCCTGATAAAAAAAACAATCTAACAGTGCAAAAGCCCCCCCACCTAGCTGACACAGACATCTTTCTGAATTCAGCTGCATAGGCTTCTACTGGATCCTTGCCTTGACGCAAGGTTTTTAGCTTCCACTCAGCAGTAGAGGCAATGTCCGGATCGTCATAAATTATGGCCATGGACTTAAAAAATTCCTCTACTGATGTCAGCGCCTCGTGCCCTGTCTGTAGGCTATATGCCCAAGTTTGAGCATCTCCTGACAGCAGGGTCTTAATAAATGTAATTCTCTGTGCCTCTGTTCCTGACAAATTAGGTCTCAGTTCAAAATACGACATTATACAATTCTTAAAATTCTGAAAGTCAGATCTATGACCAGAAAACCTTTCGGGTACAGACATACGCAAGTCTGTAACTGGAGGAGATCGCACTGAATTTACAGCCGTCTGAAGGACCTGTAAGGACCCAGATAAAGCAGAGATCTGGGCCTGTTGACCGCCTAGCACTCTGATGAAATTTTCCACCAAGGTGGTGAGTGTATCAAGACGGCTATTAAGTGCGTCCATTTTGTTTTTCAGGTCTGCGGTTCTGTAACGATCGGTGTCAGCACACAGAGATAATCTGTTTATTGGTGATCTGCAGTATCACCAAGAATACAGATATATACCTGATTATTGATGATCTGCAGAATCACCAATAATACAAGTATAACTAACCTCTGGACACCCCAGCGGAGGGGGGGGGGGTATCCCAAATAGTACAAAGGAACTGAACACCCAAGGAGTGAGTGACAGAGAGGTCGGCCAGGCTGGGTCGGTAACACACGAGCAGATAAGGTACAGAGACATAAGACTGATTCGGTAACCAGGGACAGGCAGGGTTGGCAACAAATAATCAGATATGCGTAGGTACCGCATCAGAGAGCAGAAGGCGGGTCAGGAAAGCAATAGGTCATAACAGATATCAAGCATATGCCTAGTCTAGAGTGTGAGGTCCGTGGTCTCAACACCCAGGAACTGGTCTAAGGAATAACACAGTAATGACACAGTATCCCTAGTCTTGGGTGTGAGGTCCGTGGTCTCAACACCCTGGAACTAGTCTGAAGTATAACACAAAGACACAGTATCCCTAGTCTTGGGTGTGGGGTCCGTGGTCTCAACACCCTGGAACTAGTCTTAAGTATATAACACAATAATAGCACAGTAATAACACAGTAATCTGGCTAAGTGTGGATTCCCAGGTCCACCTGGTTCAACCACACTGGAGGATCTGACTATGGTCTGAGTGCTAACACATAAGCATTCACAACGGCAGACAACTGGCAACTGACAGGGAAGAAGTATATATAGCAGAGCGCTCCTCAGTGCCGCCCAGTCCTATTCAGCCATTCACCTGCTGTGCTGGATCAGCTGATCGTCCAGATCAGCTGATCCCTCTCCTATTGGCATAAAGGGCTTGCCTGTTAGCGCGCGCGCGCAGCTCTCCATCCGTGTGTACTACTAGGCTCAGACAAACCAGGCGCACGCTGCTGCGGAGAAACCGCCTGTCTGAACTGTCAGACCGCGCGGCGGTGTCTCCGCAATCCATTACACTTAACAGGCAGAACCGAGATTCGATTTAGGTATGATGAGGTGTAAACGTTTTTGGCGAATGAATGGGAGGATGCTGACAGGGGAAAATTGCTTTCATCCTAGAGGTGAAAACACCTGTAGGCTGAAGTGGTTAAACTTCACATGGTGCCAGACAGCCAATCAGGTGTGTAGGCCACTTTAAAATCTACAAATTGGCAAACACACAGGGTGAATTGTTCAAAAAAATGAAAAAAAAAATTAAATGGGCCAATCAGAATTGATCACAGTCGCTTGCAAAAAGCTATTCACTTTTTTTTAAAAAATTGGTCATGAAATCACTCACAAAATGCTAGCATATTATATAGGTAGAAAAAAACAATGTTTTGTAAAAAAAAGAATACCTTTTAATGGCTAACTAATAGAGTTAAATGATGCAAGCTTTCGGAGATCTAGTCCCCTCCTTCAGGCATATTTCCAGATGTTAGCTGATGCAGATAAAGGGTAAACACGAAGAAGACAGTTGTGCTGGTTACTGTTTATCCGTTAGGTGTCAGGTGATCAGCAGGCTGGAGCCAGTGAGTTAATGCAACCATACATGAAATCCAGCAGGTTTCTGAAGTTCATGAAGCCAAATCAATCATGTTACAGAATCAGAAAACTTTATTTCGCCAAGCACGACTGGGTCGTGCCCGAAATTGGGCTTGGCACGTACAGGGTACTGATATACGGTATACAGTAGTTACAGATACAGGACATGCAGTAGTAACAGAACATTACACAGAAAAACAGAACATTATATAACATTTATGCAGAGGGAGACAATGGCATAAGTTACAATACAATAAAAAACAACCAAAAAAAGTACGCTTGAGCTGGAGCGCCGTCTATGTGCAGAGTGCCTCAGTGCGTCATGGTATTGTGGGGTGGGGATGGGCATTTCTGTGGTGAGAGTTCAGGAGCTTGACAGCCGAGGGAAAGAAACTGCTCTTATGTCTTGAGGTCCTGGTGTAGATGGATCGGAACCGGAGCTTCCGGCTCGAGGGGAGCTGATTAAAGAAGCGGTAGCCTGGGTGTGAGGGGTCGTAGGCGATCTTTAACGCTCTGGTGTACAGCCTGGAGTGGTAGAGGAGGTCCAGAGCGGGAAGGGATCTCCCCATGATCCTCTCTGCAGATTTGATGACCCTCTGCAGTTTGAGCTTGTCGCTGGCGGAGGAGCTGGCGTACCAGACCAGGATGGACGAGCATAGGACGGATTCAATCGTGGCTGAGTAGAAATTTGTCAGCAGTTTTTGGGCCATACCGAACTTTTTCAGTTGGCGGAAAAAGAAAAGTCTCTGTTGGGCTTTCCTCTGTGTTAAGGCAGTGTTGGTGTTCCACCTCAGGTCATTGGAGATAGTTGTGCCCAGTAGGCGGACACTGGGGACTCTTTCCACTTCCATGCCATCCATGTGGATTGGAGGCGGGGTAGAGGCGCGCCTCCTGAAATCAACCATCATCTCCACCGTTTTTGCTGTGTTTAGGACCAAACCGTTCTCTCTGCACCAGCGGCATATGCTTTCGACCTGGTGGCGGTACTCCTTCTCATTGTTTTTGGTGTCATGAATCCTGTTCCACAATTTAAACCTTCTGTTAATGTCTTGAACATTTTCATAAATTTGTACTCAAAAATTTTTCTTGATTGATCATTTTTGAAGTTACCCTTAAGAACAAGTACTTTTAGATCTTGCATGCTGTGTCCTGATTCACAGAAGTGTTGGCCCACTGGTGTGTCCATTTTACCTTCATTGATTTTAAAGCGGTGATGGTTCATTCTTGTGCGCAGTTTTTGTCCTGTTTCTCCTATATAGATTCCTCTTGAGGGGCATTTCATGCAGCGTATCATGTATACAACATTGGATGACTCGCAGGAAAATTGGTCTTGTATTTGATGATATTTCTGTGAGTTTGGTATTTGTATTTGGCTTGTGCTCAAGATATAAGGGCAGGTCTCACACCTTGTGTTATTGCAGGGTAATGTGCCTGGAGTTTCTGGTGTAGATAATGAATGCTAGCATAAAACATTAGTGATTGTGATTACTAGTGGATTCTAGCCTTTAGTCTGGTTTAGAATTACTGAGAAACTTTTACATGATACTCTAATTTTTCGACTTTCTCCTGCACCTTCAGTACAGTAAGCAGTTATGAATAAAATGCAAAGTCAGCTTTCGGAGCAAAATAAGTGTACTTTGGGAACATTATTATTTATTATTATTATTTAGTATTTATATAGCGCCGACATATTACGCAGCGCTGTACAGTGTATATATATATCTTGTCACTAACTGTCCCTCAAAGGAGCTCACAATCTAATCCCTACCATTGCCATATGTCTATATTATGTAGTGGAAGTACTGTGGTCTAGGGCCAATTTTAGGGGGAGCCAATTAACTTATCCGTATGTTTTTAGATCAAAAAATGTTATCTTTTCTAAATGAACACTACTTATGCACAAAAGCAAATACTACTTATGCACAAAAGCAAATACGATAATCGTATTGCATATAAAAAGTAGGAAAACATGTTTTTATTGAATATTAGGTCAGGGTTTTATACTGCTTTAACATTTAACTTAACTTTTGCAGAACACACCTATATTTACGAATCATTTCAGGGCTCCAAATGCACTCCCCCCCCCCCCCCCCCAAAAAAAGGAAAAAAAGAAAATTGACTACTCAATTCCCTTCATTTGTTATGATTCACAATACAAATAAAGTTTCCATTGTTGAAACATTCCTTTCAGTTTTTATCTATTAGTATTTTCTTAACCTACCATACACTATACAATTTCACAAACAATTACCCAGATTTTTCCAACATGTCCAATCAAGACTTATCAAGGAAACTGAATAACTGTTTTTTTTCTTGATAAGTAAAAAAAAAGGATTCAATTTTCACTCTATTCGATTGTTTTGGTAGAATAAACGGGAACATCGAACGTTTTAATTGTACCATGTATGGGCACCATAAGACGTGATTCTGACTGATACAAATCATCCCTTCATAGCTTTAACTGAAATAGGCACTAGAGTATGGTCTGACAATTCACCGATATTTTTGTCCTTTTGTCTCTCTTCAAAACGGGGGTTTTAACCGAACGTAGACAACGAATAGTATGGTCATTAACTCTGCTCCATACTCTTCTCAGTTACGAGAAGCTATAATATTTTCAGATTAATACCACACCTGATGTAAAAAAAAAAACCTAAAAACTAAGTTTGGCTAACCCATAATCCATATATAAGAGGAATGTGTATACAATTCCATACAAAATCACTGACTAAATTCATTGATACACACTCTCAGAGAATTGTTATGCAAACAAAATTACAAAATGCAGCTTCTTTTATGTATAAATACCTTAAAGGGACTCCGAGCTCAAAAAAAAAAAGGAAAGTTGTACTCACCATGGGCTTTCTCCAGCCCAGTGCTGGTCGGGAGGTCCCACGCCGGCGTCCTGGCTCCTCTCCTTCTCCCCGCTCCGGAATGGCTGGCAGGCCGCAGCCCGGGCAACACTCTCCTGAGTGTCGGGCTGCTTCTTCCGCATATGACGCGGATTACGTCACACGCCGGCCGCCTCGCGTCATCATGGCGGCCGGCGTGAAAGTACTGCGCATGCGCGAACAAAGCGCGCATGCGCAGTACTTTCACGCCGGCCGCCATGATGACGCGAGGCGGCCGGCGTGTGACGTAATCCGCGTCATATGCGGAAGAAGCAGCCCGACACTCGGGAGAGTGTCGCCCGGGCTGCGGCCTGCCAGCCATTCCGGAGCGGGGAGAAGGAGAGGAGCCAGGACGCCGGCGTGGGACCTCCCGACCAGCACTGGGCTGGAGAAAGCCCATGGTGAGTACAACTTTCCTTTTTTTTTTGAGCTCGGAGTCCCTTTAAGCAGGGAAGAAAATAGTGTTTCTTACTGGTAAGACCTATTTTCTGTTCAAAAAACAAAAATAATTTAAGTACTAAGACAGTACCTAGGGTGAGCAATATCGGAGCTTTTCCTTCGTCATCCAGAAATAGGTTTTACCTTTAAGTAACTCTGTTTTATCTGGAATGATAAAACAAGTCTATGCAAAATAAATATAGGGGGGAGAAATACTTGCTTTTTCTACTGAAATCATCTTTCCGTGAAGCTCTGTTCTGTGGAGATGGGTAATACACTCTGTTGCATCTTGAGAAGAAGACATGGTTACATATCCGTAACAGCGTGCACCAGGGCTACGAGCATTGGTTACTACCTTAGCACCAACAACCTAGAAAAATAATAATAAGAAAAGTAAAATACTACCCCATTATCAACAGCACAATTTGCCCAGAGGTTTAGCAGTTTAAACTGAAAATGTGTTTTACAGTACACTATTACAAAACCACTTTGCATTAAGGTAGCAATACATACAGTATTAGATTTTTTTTTTTCAACGGTCTAAATAAATATTGAATCCAATAATAAAAAAAGAATCTATCAAGAACAATGATATTCTTAATCTGTTTTACAATTAAAATATCATACATAGACTAGTAAAGCCGGTTCTTTGCAGAATCAATCCAGTTCAACAGAAGAGCATAAATCAAGGTTCTACATAGCTTAATGGTGCATTGCGCAGTACAAAGCTTGCTGTTTCCAGATCAATATTGGACCAGATTTTTGATGAAATATTGTTAATAATAATACGTTTTAAACTATCAGTTAAAGGAAAACCATCATTAATCACGTGTTCTAAAATTACAATGTACACATAGGTACCCTGGTGCAGAAGGAGAAAATGTGTGTATGTGGATAGAGAACTCGTTAAGGTATAGAAGGCAAAGAGTGGTGGTAAATGGAACACAAGCGCTGTTAAAACAGCTCAGGAGATTTGGGCACAGCCGACGCCACCATAGGACGTAATAAGAATTACTGTGCACAGTGAGTAACTTTGGCGGCGTCAGAAGACGGAGCTCAAGTTGCTTTTAAAACACTGTAAATAATAGCTGGCAGCCGAATTACATCATTCCCTACCATCCACGTCGACTTGGAGGGTTAATAGTAATAAACACCACCAGGACTCGTGCAGGAGCAGGGTAAGCCTTATATCGGCTGTATCCTGTGTCCAAATGTTATGGAAAACAAAAGTTTGCTTTCTTAAAACAGAAAGTATTTGTGATAATGAAGGTTGGAGTGAGCTTGAGAGGTCTCCCAGTGCATCACTGCTGAAATATGCAAATCAACCATTGTTGTCCTTAGAAGCTAAACACACCACTAGATCCGCAGGAACTCAATGATGTGTCAGCTTGTTAATTGTACAGAGCCAAAATAATCCATCATGTTACATAGTTATTTTGGTTGAAAAAGATAGACATACGTCCATCGAGTTCAACCAGAGAACAAAGTACAACACCAGCCTACTCCCTCATATATCCCTGTAAGTGATTAAGGTCGGTGATCATCCCTGATATGCACTGGTAAATTAAGGTGTGTGGAAAGAGTATGTGCAATATCCAAGTCCAAGTCAGGGTTACCACATAGACAACCACTGTAAAGGCAGGTGGGGAGATTAGACCTTCCCTAGAAGAAGTCACTCTCTGTAGATCAAGGAAAAAGGGGGTAACATCCCTTTACCAAGGGTGGATATGCATAACGTAGTAGGGATACAGAGGTGCCTCCTCCAGGCAGACACAAGAAAATGCCGATCAATTTTCAGCAAAAATGTATTTACATACTCCAGTAAAATAAATCACGTTTCGCGGTAGTGACCCGCTTCTTCCGGCAATAAGATGGAGCATATACAAAAACAGGTCTGATACTATGCCATGCGCCTCTGGGAAACTGCGATTGCATCAGAGGCGCGGCACATGGCAAAGTACCAGACCTGTTTTTGTATATGCTCCATCTTATTGCATGAGGAAGCGGGTCACTCCCATGAAACGCGTTGTATTTTACTGGAGTATGTAAATAAATTGTTTTGCTGAAAATTGATCGGCATTTTCTTGTGTCTGCTTGGAGGTGGTAAGTGCACCACTACCTCCTCATTTTTAAACGTTTTAGATCTTTTTATCCTTCTGGCGCCTTTGTATCCATACTACATTAAAATGGCTGAAGTTTACATTTTCCCATTGAAAATTAATTGCTGAAATTTGATTGCCTGTCTTATGCTCCACCCATTTTCCTTTAATGTTTCACCTCGGTTACCAAGTGACCAACTGTGCCGAAATAGAAGAATCTGGCTATATTACTGTGA
Source organism: Hyperolius riggenbachi (assembly GCF_040937935.1). NCBI lineage: Eukaryota > Metazoa > Chordata > Amphibia > Anura > Hyperoliidae > Hyperolius > Hyperolius riggenbachi. Next base: position 313,961,938 of record NC_090646.1, on the reverse strand, counting down.
GAACGGCAGCCTGTTACATTTTTTCTGATTGGCTGTTTGTGGTTTTGCTCAGGTGTGTAAGGGGGGGGGGGGGTGGATTAGACCCCCAGAACATTTCTTCCCAGGTAGTAAGTGATCTGCATACCAAGTTTTCAGTTAAGGCATTTTCGAGTGATGGCGGCACATACACACGCCCAATTGTATTATATATATATCTATATATCACAAGGGCTCCACTGAGATTTGAACTTTTGGGGAAGGGTTCCTCAGGACAAAAATGATTGAGAAAGGCTGGTCTAGACAAAAGACCAGAGGACATGACCTATACACAGTGAAGTAACTGCTCAGATATGAAAAAAAAAACACAAAAAAATATAAAATCCTAGGGGCATGGTTAAAGTTGCATGGTGAGTGGATGCGTTACTGGAGAGCATCGCATGTCAGGATACAATCTGGCTCCATCTGGGCTAAATACTGGCCATCCGCTGTCCATACCACCACCACTGCACCCATCGAGTGCCATGCTACCCACCGGAACCTTTATTTTTTTTTGTTTTGAGGCCCCCTTCAGCCACCTGTGAGTAGGCCGCAAAGCCGAGGGCTAGGTTTTGCAAGCGGCCGGCCTGCATTTCAGCAATAGCCGTGAGGGGTCCCCAGCCGCACAGCACCGACACTGTGAGCCCAAGAGGACCCTGCACAGGTCTCCCCACCTCGCCAGTACCACAAGACTCCTATTTTGGCCCTAGAGGAGACCCAGTGAGAGCTGCAGCTGGCTTCTTTGCAGGATAGTGGTAGAGGTAGGCTCTCAGCTCTTCTCCTCCCTGCCGTTCCCAGCCTTGCAGGAACACTCTCCCTACTCTATCTTTAGGGTGCCCCACAGTATAATGTCACCCTACTTGATCCCATAGAAAGTAGCTAATGTGGGGGCGGAGCCTGGTTGTGCTACTAGGACGACACATGGTGGAATAGCTCCGCTCTCAATGGTCACTAAAGCACCCCTCACTGCCTTCTGACCCCTCGTTATCTCTCAATTGCACCATAAAGCTGCTGGCCACCCTAGGATGGGTCCCAAATGAAACACGGTGGATGCTGACCTTGGCATCCCAGAGCTCTCCGCTCTGAAGAGTGGAATCGGGGGTAGCTGGGATGGTACCTGATCTGCGAAGGTGCAGACACCCAGTAAAACACAGCTATCACATGATTCTGCCACTAAAGAGAATCTCAAGGAATTACTGTAAATCAGAATATTGAAAAGCTCATCACATTGGCAAACAGACTGAGGAGGGTCTGGAGAAGGTGAGGGCCTTTTGCAACCAGTCTGAAACTGATGTTGCCGCTATCTGAACTGACATATCTGTTTTAAAGGATGCACAGGAGGACAAACGAAGCAACATAAAGGTAAGAGGAGTTGCCAAATCTTAGGCCTCTTGCACACTACATGCGATTACGATTTTTTTATACGTCCAATTTTTTATTCTGACTAAAAAACGGAGCATCATGCAGTACGTGTTTTAATTGAAATGAAAAATCGGATCAGATAAAAAAAATCGGAATCCCATGTAGTGCGCAAGAGGTCATATACTGATCTAGTACCACATCTCACTTAACTGTTTGTTACCTTGCTCCCTTACATAGTTGCATAGCTATTTGGGTTGAAAAAAAGACATACGTCCATCGAGTTCAACCAGAGAACAAAGTACAACACCAGCCTGCTCCCTCACATATCTCTGTTGATCCAGAGGAAGGCGAAAAACCCTTACAAGGCATGGTCCAAATATTCCATCCCGACTCCAGATGGCAATCAGATAAAATCCCTGGATCAACATCACTGGGCATTACTTAGTAATTGTAGCCATGAATGTCTTTCAACACAAAGAAAGCATCTAAGCCCCCTTTAAATGCAGGTATAGCATTTGCCATAACTACTTCCTGTGGCAATGCATTCCACAATAAATGGCTAAAACGTTTTTCCTCCATGCACAGATCATGTACTTTAATTCTCTGAGAAGGCCTAGGGACAAAAAGCTCATCCGCCAAGCTTTTATATTGCCCTCTGATGTATTTATACGTTAATTAGATCCCCTCTAAGGCGTCTTTTCTCTAGACTAAATAAACCCAGTTTATCTAACCTTTCTTGGTAAGTGAAAGCTTCCATCCCACGTATCAATTTTGTTGCTCGACTCTGCACCTGCTCTAAAACTGCAATATCTTTCCTGTAATGTGGTGCCCAAAACTGAATTCCATATTCCAGATGTGGCCTTACTAGAGAGTTAAACAGGGGCAATATTATGCTAGCATCTCGAGTTTTTATTTCCCCTTTAATGCATCCAAAAATTTTATTAGCTTTAGCTGCAGCAGCTTGGCATTGAATACAATACGATTAACTTGTTGTCGATGAGTACTCCTAAGTCATTCTCCAAGTTTGATGTCACCAATTATATCCTATTTATTTTGTATAGTGCTTAGACCATTGGTACGACCAAAATGCATGACTTTACATTTTTCAACATTGAATTTAATCTGCCATTTATGTGCCCATATAGCCATCCTATCCAGATCCTGTTGCAATAGGTCACCATCTTCCTGAGAGTTAATGATTCTACACAATTTTTTACATCTGCAAAAATAGCAACATTGCTTTCTAATGCATCAACTAGGTCATTAATAAATAAATTGAAGATCACTGGACCCAGTACAGACCCCTGTGGTACCCCACTGCTAACAGTCACCTATTTTAAGTTGATCCATTGACCACAACTCCTTGTTTTCTGTCTATTAACCAGTTCCCTATTCATGCACACAGACTTCCCCCAGTCCTTACATCCTCAACTTTTGCACCAGACTTTTGTGGGGAACAGTGTCGAAGGCCTTCGCAAAGTCCAAGTATATTACATCTACGGCATTCCCACTATCCACATTAGCATTCACTAACTCATAAAAGCGGAGCATGTTAGTCAAACAGGACCTGTCTTTAGTAAACCCATGCTGATGCTGAGAAATAAGATTATTTTCTACTATGAAGTCATGTATAGTATCTCTTAGCAACACCTCAAATAGTTTGCATACAACTGATGCTATGCTTACAGGCCTATAATTTCCTGGATCTTATTTTTTGCCCTTCTTAAATAATGGGAAAACGTGGGCTGTACGCCAATCCACTGGGACTCTGCCAGTTCAGAGTCACAAAAGATAAGATAAAGGGGTCTATAACTGAATTTAATTCCCTTAGGACGTGAGGATGCATGCCCTTACTCCAAGCTGTATAGGCTCGAAAGCCTACTACCAATTAAGCATACTAGGTGATGTGCATCTCTGTAATGAGAAGGGGTGTGGTCTAATGACATCACCCTATATCAGGTGTGCATAATTATTAGGCAACTTCCTTTCCTTTGGCAAAATGGGTCAAAAGAAAGACTTGACAGGCTCAGAAAAGTCAAAAATAGTGAGAGATAATGCAAAGGGATGCAGCACTCTTAAAATTGCAAAGCTTCTGAAGCGTGATCATCGAACAATCAAGCGTTTCATTCAAAATAGTCAACAGGGTCGCAAGAAGCGTGTGGAAAAGCCAAGGCACAAAATAACTGCCCATGAACTGAGAAAAGTCAAGCGTGCAGCTGCCAAGATGCCACCAGTTTGGCTATATTTCAGAGCTGCAACATCACTGGAGTGCCCAAAAGCACAAGGTGTGAAATACTCAGAGACATGGCCAAGGTAAGAAAGGCTGAAAGACGACCACCACTGAACAAGACACACAAGCTGAAACATCAAGTCTGGGCCAAGAAATATCTCAAGACTGATTTTTCTAAGGTTTTATGGACTGATTAAATGAGAGTGAGTCTTGATGGGCCAGATGGATGGGTCCGTGGCTGGATTGGTAAAAGGCAGAGAGCTCCAGTCAGACTCAGACGCCAGCAAGGTGGAGGTGGAGTACATTTTTGAGCTGGTATCATCAAAGATGAGCTTGTGGGGCCTTTTCGGGTTGAGGATGGAGTCAAGCTCAACTCCCAGTCCTACTGCCAGTTTCTGGAAGACACCTTCTTCAAACAGGAAACAGTGGTACAGGAAAAAGTCTGCATCCTTCAAGTAAAAACATGATTTTCATGCAGGACAAAGCTCCATCACACGCGTCCAAGTACTCCACAGCGTGGCTGGCAAAAAAGGGTATAAAAGAAGAAAAACTAATGACATGGCCTCCTTGTTCACCTGATCTGAACCCCATTTAGAACCTGTGGTCCATCATAAAATGTGAGATTTACAAGGAGGGAAAACAGTACACCTCTCTGAACAGTGTCTGGGAGGCTGTGGTTGCTGCTGCACGCAATGTTGATGGTGAACAGATCAAAACACTGACAGAATCCATGGATGGCAGGCTTTTGAGTGTCCTTGCAAAGAAAGGTGGCTATATTGGTCACTGATTTGTTTTTGTTTTGTTGTTGAATGTCAGAAATGTATATTTGTGAATGTTGAGGTTATATTGGTTTCACTGGTAAAAATAAATAATTGAAATGGGTATATATTTGTTTTTTGTTAAGTTGCCTAATAATTATGCACAGTAATAGTCACCTGCACACACAGCTATCCCCCTAAAATAGCTAAAACTAAAAACCAACTAAAAACTACTTACAAAAATATTCAGCTTTGATATTAACCACTTGAGGACCACAGTCTTTCTACCCCTTAAGGACCAGGCACTTTTTTCCATTCAGACCACTGCAGCTTTCACGGTTTATTACTCGGTCACACAACATACCACCTAAATGAATTTTCCCTCCTTTTCTTGACACTAATACATCTTTCTTTCGGTGCTATTTGATTGCTGCTGCGAGTTTTACTTTTTATTATATTCATCAAAAAAGACATGAATTTTGTCAAAAAAATGATTTTTTTTAACTTTCTGTGCTGACATTTTTCAAATAAAGTAAAATTTCTTATACATTTTTGTCCTAATTTATTGTGCTACATGTCTTTGATAAAAAAAAAAAAAAAAAAAAAAAAAAAAACATTCAGTGTATATTTATTGGTTTGGGTAAAAGTTATAGCATTTACAAACTATGGTGCAAAAAATGAATTTTCCCATTTTGAAGCATCTCTGAGGGCTCGTTCCCACTATCGCTAATCTGCATGCGTCCAACGCATGGAGATCCGCACATGTAATGCAAGTGGATGGGCCTGTTTCCACTGTAGCGTTGTTGAGGCGCGTTTTTTTCAGCGGTAAAAAAACGCACAAAAGAGCCAACGATTTCGCCTGCGTCGGGAATCCGTGCGAATCGCCGCTAATGTATTTAATAGTAAAAACGCATGCGTTTGTTACATGCGTTTTTACCCGCGATTTCGCGTGCGATTTCGCACCTTTTTCAATTTTATTTAGCCCTGGCAGTGTCATGGTTAATTTCGCATGGCACCCTGCCATGCGAAATCGCATGCGAAATCGCGGGTAAAAACGCATGCAGAAACGCATCCGCATGCGTTTTTACAAGCATCGGCATGCCGGCGAATCGCGTCGCAACAGTGGAAACAAGCCCTGACTTTTCTGACCACCGGTCATGTTTCATGAACTGCTAAAATTCCAGGATAGTATAAATACCCCCCAAATGACCCCATTTTGGAAAGAAGACATCCCAAAGTATTCACAAAGAGGCATGGTGAGTTCGTAGAATTTATTTTTTGTCACAAGTTACCGGAAAATGACACTTTGTGACAAAAAAATAAATAAATTCCATTTCTGCTAACTTTTGACAAAAAAAAATGAAATCTGCCACGGACTCACCATAGCCCTCTCTGAATACCTTGAAGTGTCTACTTTCCAAAATGGGGTCATTTTTCGGGTGTGTTTACTTTCCTGGCATTTTGGGGGGTGCTAAATTGTAAGCAGCCCTGAAAAGCCTAAAGGTGCTCATTGGACTTTGGGCCCCTTAGCGCAGTTAGGCTGCAAAAAAGTGCCACACATGTGGTATCGCCGTACTCAGGAGAAGTAGTATAATGTGTTTTGGGGTGTATTTTTACACATACCCATGCTGGGTGGGAGAAATAGCTCTGTAAATGAGATTTTTTTAATTTTTTTTACAAACAATTGTCCATTTACAGAGATATTTCTCCCACCCAGCATGGGTATGTGTAAAAATACACCCCAAAACACATTATACTACTTCTCCTGAGTATGGCGATACCACATGTGTGGCACTTTTTTTTGCACCCTAACTGCTCTAAGGGGCCCAACATCCTATGAGTACCTTTAGGATTTCACAGGTCATTTTGAGGCATTTGGTTTCTAGACTACTCCTCACGGTTTAGGGTCCCTAAAATGCCAGGGCAGTATAGGAACCCCACAAGTGACCCCATTTTAGAAAGAAGACACCCCAAGGTATTACATTAGTAGCATGGTGAGTTTATAGAAGATTTTATTTTTTGTCACAAGTTAGTGGAAAATTACACTGTGAAGAAAACAACAAAAATCAATTTCTGCTAACTTTTGACAAAAAATAAATTCTATGAACTCGTCATACACCTAACGGAATACCTTGGGGTGTCTTTTTTTTCTAAAATGGGGTCACTTGTGGGGTTCCCATACTGCCCTGGCATTTTAGGGGCCCAAAACCGTGAGGAGTAGTCTGGAAACCAAATGCATCAAAATGACTGTTCAGGGGTATAAGCATCTGCAAATTTTGATGACAGGTGGTCTATGAGGGGGCGAATTTTGTGGAACCGGTCATAAGCAGGGTGGCCTCTTAGATGACAGGTTGTATTGGGCCTGATCTGATGGATAGGAGTGCTAGGGGGGTGACATGAGGTGATTGATGAGTGTCTCAGGGGGTGATTAGAGGGGAAAATAGATGCAATAAATGCACTGGGGAGGTGATCGGAAGGGGGTCTGAGGGGGATCTGAGGGTGTGGGTGGGTGATTGGGTGCCCTAGGGGCAGATAGGGGTCTGATGTGATGGGTAGCAGTGACAGGTGGTGACAGGGGGTGATTGATGGGTAATTAGTGGGTGTTTAGAGGAGAGAACAGATATAAACAATGCACTTGGGAGGTGATCTGACGGCGGGTTTGCAGGCGATCTGATGGTGTGGGTGGGTGATCAGATTGACCGCAAGGGGCAGGTTAGGGGCTGATTGATGGGTGGCAGTGACATGGGGTGATTGACAGGTGATCAGTGGGTTATTACAAGGGGGGATAGATGCATACAGTACACGGGGGGGGGGGGGGGGGGTCTGGGGAGAATCTGAGGGGTGGGGGGGGGGGTGATCAGGAGCCCCCAGGGGGAAGTTAGGACCTAAAGTAAAAAAATAGTGTTGACAGATAGTGACAGGGAGTGATTGATTGGTGATTAGGGGAGTGATTGGGTGCAAACAGTGGTCTGGGGGGTGGGCAGGGGGGGTCTGAGGGGTGCTGTGGGCGATCAGAGGGAAGGGAGGCAGGATCAGTGTGTTTGGTGCAAACTAGGGTGGCCTGCCCTGGTGGTCCCTCGGACACTGGGACCACCAGGGCAGGAGGCAGCCTGTATAATACACTTTGTATACATTACAAAGTGTATTATACACTTTGTAGCGGCGATCGTGGGGTTAACAACCCGCCGGCGCTTCCGAACGGCCGACATGTTGTCATCGCAGGTGAGCGGAGCCAGTTGCCGGGGGAAGCGATCGATCCCCCGGCATGCCGAAAGGACGCAACACCCATGGGCGTATTGCGGTCCTTTCGGCGTCCACTTTGCTGCCGCCCATCGGCTGTGGGCGGTCGGCAAGTGGTTAAGGGGGGACCCTACAGACGAATTTCAGAAGGAACTTTTTTCCCTTCTCTTACTAAGTGAGAGTATGGGAGTTTTTTCCCCTAGGGTAGCACAGCATCTGGCAGTCCCCTCTCCAGTGGTCCCTGTGTTCCACCATCTCCCTAAAGTTACACAATTTTGGCTTTCCCCCTGAGGGCAGACCAATTTTGGAGGGCATTGGCTCTCTAGGTTAACCTCTGGGAGATTGGGTGGATCAACACTTACAACCATTGGACAAACGTTTACCCAGTTTTATACGCGATACTAAACACATACTGTCAGTATTCCTGCTCTTACTATGTCAGGTTCTGCTGCCTCCGCTGGCAGCGCACCTGGGACTTCCGGTGCGGCTTGCCGCATTGACAGGGATGGTGTCAGCAGCGTTCATGCGGAGATCCGGCCGCATGATACTCAGACTGTAAAAGAGGGTGGATGCACGGGCTGTCAGCGTCGCTCCTCCTATGCTCTAAGGAGCGTGTCAGCTGATCACCTGTCAGCTGACACGCATGGCTCCACCTCCGGTTCCTGATTGGCCAAGCAGCTTGGGGGCATGTTCTCCTGCTTACCCGGGCTATTTAAGCTCTGTTCTGACACTTGCTCACTGTCTGCTCTAGCGAACACTTCGCAATGAAGGCTTCAGACCTTAGTCAGTTCCGTGTGTGGCTTGAACCCGGCAGGACCCCGGGGATTCCATACAAGCTCAGCTTATTTTATATTGATTACTGTGTTTGACTTCTGCCTGTTTTTCTGACTACTCTTTGCCTCCCGTTTTTGTACCTTTGCCAATCTGATCTTTTGCCGACCTCTGCCTGATTAACCACATTGCATTTGATTGTCGATTTTGTACCTTACCAATCTGATGCGTTACCAACCTGATTTGTCTGACCATTCTCATTATCTGTACTCAGTGTTAGTGCCAGGGCTGTGGAGTCGGAGTCGGAGTTGTGGAATCGGGCAATTTTGGGTGCCTGGAGTCGGAGACGGGAAAAAATGCACCGACTCCTAATGAATTTGTAACTGTAATTAAAATAGAAAATATGATAAAATGTTCTATTTCTCAGATATTAGTCATTAAAAATAATGTATATATACAGTGTATATATACAGTAATAGCTGTGCTTAGTCCACAAAAATGAAATAAACCAATCAAAATTAGTTACTTGTGCTGCTTCAATAAAGCAGTCCCCGTATTTTTAAGGTCAGCTATACATATCTGATTGTGACTGTATATATGATGTGTACACAGAAATCTCTTATATATACACTAAATAACATCTATGCTGTAAGAATAAAGCCTGATGTGTAGCTGTGTCACTAATAGAGATGGTCAATGAGATGGAAAGGATTCTGCATTGATGCTGATTTATGCAAATGTATGCACTGTCTTTGTTCATGAAATCAAATAATTTGATATGTTGTTAAAATTTGGTTTGGTGACTACAAATGAAAGGGTACCGGAGACGGATGAAAAGTAAAGTTTTATACATACCTGGGGCTTCCTCCAGCCCCCTTCAGGCTAATCAGTCCCTCGCTGTCCTTCACCACCCGGATCTTCTGCTATGAGTCCTGGTAATTCAGCCAGTCAGCGCTGTCCGGCCGCATGCCGCTCCCACAGCCAGGAACATTCTGCACCTGCGCAATAGTGCTGCACAGGTGTAGTATGCTCCTGGCGGCGGAGTGTGTGCATGCGCACTACGCCCGACTGGCTCAAGTACCTGGACTCATAGCAGAAGATCCAGATGGTGGAGGAGGACAACGAGGGACTGATTATCCTGAAGGCGGCTGGAGGAAGCCCCAGGTATGTATAAAACTTTAATTTCATCTGTCTCAGGTTTACTTTGTTACACAGTAGTACTATACTCTACATATGCACTCCCCACAGAGCTGCAGGGAATCCACTGAGAATGCTGTGCACATTGAACACAGAAGTGTTGTCTGTCACCCATAAACCTTGTTCAGATTGTGCATGAAGAATGTGTAATAGAGGAAGAATCTCCTCATTCCCCTGCAGAGTACCTGCACATCACTCTTACATGTACCCACACTTACATTGCCTAGGGCCTGATAGATGTTCTTTGTTCCGGTTTGTACCTTTTACAAGTACTCTTACCAAGGACTAGTTTTAGTCTAAAGGGAATAAATATAGTAGTCTACATATCCTTCTCACTTCAGTTGTCTTGTAAAATTCCTACGCGTTGGCAGTTAAGAGACGAATTTCATGTTACATACTTTGAATCAACAAAATTGTAATATGCAAATTAGAGGAGTCGGAGTCGAGGAGTCTGAGTCTGAGTCGGTGGAATCCTAAACTGAGGAGTCGGAGTCGGTGGATTTTTGGACCGACTTCACAGCCCTGGTTAGTGCTGCCTTCTACTGACACTGTCTGTAGACATTTCTCATTTAGGGAACGTCTGATATTTGTCTGTCTGCAAGTGCTCACACACTAGCAGATCGTTACATTAGAGCAGACCATATCGATTTGGAAGAGCTTTGCAAACAAATGCAAGCTCTCACGCTGGTGGTTGGTAACGTAAGCAGTACTGTAACCAACCAACAGCAACAGTTGGACAGTTTGTCCCAGGCTGTTTGCGGACTGCAGCCGCAAGTTCAAACTGCTCCACCAGTTCACCCGGTATCTGAACCTAAAATGCCATTGCCAGAGAGATTTTCCGGACATAAAAGCGATTTCCGCAATTTCAGGAATCGCTGTCAGTCTTACTTTGAAGTTAGACCCATTTCTTCCGGCAATGAGCATCAGAGGGTCACCCTGGTAAAAACACTTTTGCAGGGTGATTCCCAAACTTGGGCCTACAATTTACCACCTAACCATGAGGCTTTAAATTTTGTCAATGATTTATTTGATGCCATGGCTATTATTTATGACGACCCATATACAGCTGCCACTGCTGTACGCAAAATCCGCAACCTCCGTCAGGGACATAGTTCTGCGGAGGATTATGCTGCGGAATTTCGAAAGTGGGCTAGTGCCTCTAGGTGGGAAAATTTCGCCCTCATGGATCAATTTTTATTGGGTTTATCTGATAAAGTGTCTGAAATCTTGATTGGTGACGCTGGAGGAAGCCATTGCTTTGGCTATTAAAATTGACCGCAGAATCAGTTATCACCAGAGCAGATCTCGGTCATTTTTACGTCCCTTCGTGCTAACTTCCAGCCCTGTTACGCACTCTGATGAACCCAAGCAGCTGGGTCACACTAAATTGTCTGATCTTGAGAGGTAGAGAAGAAGACAGGAGGGTTTGTGTCTTTATTGTGGGGAGAAAGGGCATATGGTACAAAATTGTGTTAAGAAGTCAGGAAAACTTCTCCGCCTAGGTTCTGTCAGGGGTGTACCCCTAGGCGATCTACAATCACCCCAGACTTTTGATAAACTGCTGCTACCTATTAAGGTATCTTTGAAGGATTGCGAGTTCTCTTCTCAAGCCTTCATTGATTCTGGAGCAGCGGGGAACTTTATCGACGCCAGTTTACAATACAATAACATTTGTAAAGCGCTTTTCTCCCATAGGACTCAAAGCGCAGTTTAGTAGAGGAATGGGGAATCCCTTTAATACCCATGGCGAAAAAACTCTACGGAACTGGTATTGATGACTCTCCTCTACAGGATCATCAACGACAGTCTGTCTCTCATGCCAGATTGTACACAATTGCCAAGCTGTCAAGCTGCCCTTCAAGCTGTGTCCTGCCCTATTGTCTGCAGTGTGTGCCATCAGTCAGCCAGCCACAGGTACTATGCATGGATAATGTGGAGAATGATGGTGGTCTAAAGGGACAGCATGAAAGTGGTACCAGGATCCTGAAGTACTGAGGCTCCTGGATTTGTGCATGGTTGGCCAGTCTACCAATACATCTGGTGAGTCAGTTTACTGTTGGGTGTCCATGGTGATGGTGGCACAAGAAATCAAGATACTGCATATGTGGACTTTTATGTGATCCCCATGTGGACTTTTATGTGAACTAGGATGTGCGCTTAAACAATTGTGTACAAGTTTTCTAGGTCCTGCCTGACCTTGTGGTAGCGCACTCCATTTGGACTACTTATTTCTTTTTAGCTATAGCGCTTTGATATATTCTGTATATCTCATGCCAGATTGGCTTGTTTCATGTGGAGGAGATGCAATTTTATGTTTTGAAAATGACGTCATGTTCCATTGTTCTGGGTCTTCCCTGGCTACAAAAACACTCCCCTCAGTTTGACTGGAGCACAGGACAACTCACGTCTTGGTCTCCATTTTGTATTAAGATCTGTTTACAAAAATTGCCGTTGCATTGTTTGAGTTTGTCTGTAGAGGGGGTTCCTAAGCAGTATGTACAGTTTTGTGATGTGTTGTCTCCACAATCAGCGGACAAATTGCCTCCGCATCGTTCCTACGATTGCCCCATCGATTTAAGCCCAGGTACTATGCCTCCTAGAGGTCATATTTACCCCCTGTCTAGTTATGAGAAAAAAGCTATGAAGGAGTACATCAAAGAAAATTTAGAGGGGGCGTGGCCAAGATGGCACACTGAACAGTCTAGCTTCTCGAAGCTCCGCTGCAAGGCTTTTGTAATCTGCGACCATCGCCTCTTTACCTGCTCCTATTTCTGTGCTTAATCTGCTCGACTGCACCAACTTAATTCCCTGCTTCACCCTGGCTTCTTGGTTTGATCCTCCGGGCATCACTTTCCCCGAAAAACCTTATCTTCCATCAGAGCCCCAGGAGTTCAGCGCCCCCTCCCGGCCCCAACGATCCCCACGCCGTGTACAACCTTACGAAGTGATGGGGGGCACTAAGAAGCACCAGAAGGAGAAAGAAAAGGAGAAAGGGGACAATAATCCTTCTACTAGCAGCACACAGTCTGCCCCGCTGGTGTCTATAACGGCTGCTGCTAATTTACCGGCTTAATCGGGAGAGGAGGAGATGGACCACGAGGCAGTTCCTCCTGCCATGCCGACTACTGCTGAATGCTACACAACAATGCCAGACAACTCTCACACTGAAAATCGAGCATATCGAGACCAAGTTTGGCCTGCTGCGCCAGGACATAGGAACACTCAGAAAGAGAACAACTGACCTAGAGCGCCATACCTCTGACATCGAAGACTGTGCCCAGGCTCAGAATGCGGTTATTCCAGATATCCAAAAACGGCTCACTCAGCTGGAGACACGTGCAGTAGATGCTGAGAATCGAAACAGGCGCAAAAATCTACGCCTGCTGGGGCTCCCGGAGGATACTGAAACTAACAACGTCCCTGCCTTCCAAGACCTGCTCAGGAAATTGCTCCTTGCAGACGCGTTTTCTGACCTCTGTTATTGAGAGAGCCCACCGCATTCCGGCTACTAAAGGGCCCCCTGGCTCCCTTCCCCGCCCGATTATATTTCGTTTGCTCAATTTTAAAGACAGGGATGCCATACTTGCATCTGCCAGAAAGATAGAAGACATCCACTACGAGAACACAAGATTAATGCTGTTTCCAGATTATACCAGACACACAAAAGCTCAGGCGCACGTTCCTGCATGACAAAGCTAAACTGCGTGAGAAGCAGTTCAAGTATGCCATGATGTTCCCTGCACGGCTGCGAGTCCAGGACGGGGAGACAGCCCGATTTTTTGATAAACCGGAGGAAGTCATAAGGATAGGATAAGTACTTGTCTTTTCTTAACCTTGTCTCCGTGCTCACGGTACTACTACTACAAGTTGCCACAGGTTGTATGTGGGGCGTTCAAGGCTCCTTCACTGCCTCCTTCTGCTGAAATGTGCTTCTTTGGAGTCTGGACAGCTTAGTTACACTCCCCCATCGTTTATGGCAACTTTATATGGTGTTACATGTCTGGGGAAACTTTGACAGTGATAGCAAGCAGTGCAGTGCTGTCTACTCGGCTCAGGTCACTACTACAGGTCACTACTTCTATAATGCCAGAAATTACTGCACGCATATATACATGTACACTAACAGCGGTGGACCAATACTACTCCTAAATATGCTTGGCGGGAATACACCCGTGCTTTATACATACTGAAGGGACTACTCTGGCCGACGGCCGTACATTTCATGTTGCTGACATGCCCTTGATCTTTCAGCGGTCACAAAGCCTTCAGGCGGTCTCACTCCACTGAACACTTTGCTGCTATCTACCCCCATTCCCTTTTTTGATTGATTCCTTACTGTGGGCACGAGACAAGTTCGTGAGTTATGGTTCCAGTTAATCCTCAAGCTGGTGTTTGGAGACTGCATTGACTCTTGTTCCTCGGGATGACACTTATACTTTACTCCTTGGTGCTATACTTTGCAGTGTGTACTGATACCTTTCCCCTGATGCTGCTGAGATAACGGTTCCAGTATATCCCACTAGTGCTATTACATCTCTCTCTGTGACTGCTTTCTAACCCATAAGTCATGTCCTAATGATTGATCTGGTTCTAAAATGATGCTTGCATAGGGTGTACAAAGAATATGTTCATCAATATGTTTAAGATGGTTGCCATACTATAGAATGATTGCTATGCTTTTGCTGAGCCTCAGGTATATAACAAGTGAGCAGCTCATTCATCTCTCTGCCACTCTGTTATACATATATGGTACTGCTCGAGGGAATGATAAACGGCATGGGTGCTCCCGCCCGCCAGACCGCGCTGCTCCCTAGCAGTCTTGTATTCCAAACCTTGCATGTGGGCTCCATTAGTGGAATAAGTAATTCTGGCATATGCAGCCACTCTTACATGGGGCTCTATTCTGTATTGCTACGCCAGCACTACGCTGCATAAATGGGGATGCGCGGTCTGGAGTATGGAGAACACGGTCCCTATATCTCCTGACTTACTTTTATTTCAAATTGAATCACATCACATTCCATATACTGTGTATAAATTATACAATATCTCTTGCTTAGCCACGTTGTAGTGGAGTGGTGGGTTGGATGTGGGGCCACTTAAGTTAAATTAACCGAGCATTTCTAGGGTCTGTTTCAGTGTAATACCTATCTAGTGCTAGTAACAACTTTATAGTCAATGCTATTGCCTATTCCTGCAGGCCTACTAACGTTCTATTATAGTAATTTGCTGCCTCCATTACGTTATTATGATACAACCATACAGAGATGTAAACCCGCTCTTACTGAGCATATCTCAATAGTATGTTATAAGATGGGTATGTGCCTGAATCAGTCCATGGATACCATAATGCTGGAATCTTGCAGTGTTACGGCACATTTGCTAAATGATGTTCTTCCCTCACAATTTCTGATCTAAAACAGCGGGGCTTAGCCCGCATCTCTCTGCCACTATAAATATACCTCTGAAACTCCGTTCAAGTGTATGATAAAAAAGCACGTGGGATTTACCCACCAGATGGCGCTAGCCCCTAACAAATGCTCACCATGGACACTGCAAGCCAAGCAGGTTGGCAGCTTACTTGCAAACAACTCTGGCATACATTAATAGCACGCTACAAACACTAACTCTTAGGGCCCATTTCCACTATCGCAAATTCGCATGTGTTTTTCGCATGCAAATTTGCATAGCAATACAAGTGAATGGGACTGTTTCCACTTGTCCGGATTCTTTTGCGTTTTTCTGTGCAGAAAAAATTCGCATGGCAGAGCCATCAGAATTCGCATATCGCATACCGCTATGCGAATCGCATGCAATGTATTTAATAGGAAATTCGCATGAGGTTTGGGTATGCGAATTTTCGTGCGAATTCGCATGAAAATTCGCATAGAAACAATAGAAAAGCACACCAGCACTGCCATGGTTAAATTCGCATACATCGTCATCCATGCGAATTTTCATGCGAATTCGCACGAAAATTCGCATAGACCCGTATGCCAAATTCGCATCCGCATGCGAATTTTTACCGCGGCGATTCACAACGCACAAGTGGAAATGCAGCCTTAATATACTTGTGTCACTGACTGTAAATAATTGGTATGTGTGATCTAGAGGGTGGAGGGTATGATGCTGATTATTTCCCCTGACTGAATTTTGTTTCAAGTTGAAACGTATCATATAATATAATACAATGTATATGATCCTACAACTTACCTTGCTTGGCTGAGGGGAGACTAGAATAATGGGACAAGGTTAAAGTCCTAGTATAAGCTAATGGAACAAACATTACACTGTCCCCAAGCATTATCCTATCTGATAAGGGCATTAATCCTGTAGTTCAAATGTAATAGACCACCAATAGGGATCTACTTTTTGGTCTTTTGGAGCTACCAAATATAATTTGATTAATTACAATGGCAAATGCTTGTCAGTATCATGGTGGGTTAAAACTATATAATTCTGTGGGCCTGTCCCTATTAATACATGCTATATAGTCACTTACTAAATCTTGTCAATAATCAGAGCCTGCTTATGTGGTATGCGACACAGCTTAGCAATCTTGTTGTATCAGTTATATGTAGTCAAAGTCTTTATTAATATGATCCTATGGGTGGATGTGTACTGATCACATACTAGTCAGTTCTGAGTCAGGTCTGGAGTTACTATTCAAGCTTCCTGCGTTAAGACTCCCCACTCCTATATATTATATACTATGTATATGTATCCTTATCCCCCATATTGGGCTGTGTTCATTTATACACCATCCTATTCACTTATCCATACATGCTACTGGGCCAAACCCAACAGGGGATATCTTCTGTAGTTGTGCTACTGGAGGGATGTTGGTGGCTCACATTTTTTCCTTTACCCCCCTTCCCCCCCCTATTTTCTCCCCCCTCCCACCCCCTGTTTTCCATATCTCTTCACCTTCCTGACAGTCATTTTATAATAATAAATTCGGGGGAAGCACACTGCAACAAGGGTTCTGTGGGTTGTGTTCCCCTGTGACCGATCGGGGTTAGTTTAGTTTCAGCTCCATTATCGTCATTATTGCTTTGTATATCGCAAATTTCAGACTTTTAGTAATATTTATCAAGATGGTTCTTACCCCCATCTTTGATGGGTGCAGCCAGGCGGCGGACTAAGCTCCTGGCGTACGTCCCTTACAGAGACAACAGTTAATCTAGTTTGTTGTTTGGGGTCTCTGTTTCTATAGATTTAAGTTAGGGTGCAGACACCTTAAGCATCCTTATGATGTATGGTGTAGGGTGGGGGGTTGGGATGTTTGTTTTTTTCTTGTTGTTGGTTAACTTTTCCTTTACAGGTACTCCACAGCATCTGCAGGTTCCTCCAATGCCGGACTACTATACTTTCTCTCTCTGTCTTCTGTCCTCTTATCTCTTCTCCTTTTCTTACAAACCTTTCTTCCAGTGCTTGCCTCCAACCAAAAACTGTACGGGGCTCATTGGTATATATTGTTACTACCTTACTCATGTCGACACTTAAATGTATCTCTTGGAATGTGAGGGGTCTAGGGTCTAAAATTAAAAGAACATTGGTGTTCAATTATCTTAAAAAAATACACCCCACATATTTGTGTTTTACTAGAAACTCACTTAACCGGGAACAAGGTTATGGCATTAAAGCGCCCTTGGGTAGCTTATTTCCATGCTACATTCTCTACATACTCCCGAGACGTTTCGGTCCTCATACACAAGTCTCTCCCAATTAAAATTTTGCACAATTTTTGTGATGACAAGGGCAGGTACATACTTCTTCATTTTCAGCTTTATGGCACAGATGTGCGGCCTATACCTTCCTCCCCCTCCTGACAAGCAAATACTCTATCAAATTCTTAACAAATTAGCTCAATGGCAATGTGATAAAATAATTCTAATGGGTGACTTTAATATGACAATGAATCCACTGGTGGACCGAACCAATACTTCTACTAGAGAGGGTAGAGATCTTGCTATGTGGGCTGACTGCTACCAACTACAGGATTTGTGGCAATGGAAGTATCAGACGGTTACTAGCTTCACATGCTACTCAGCGGCCTATAAATCAATGTCTAGAATTGATATGGCCTTCGGGTCTCCTGCACTACTTCCAATGGTACAATCTGTAGAGACTCTTCCCTTGGGTATTTCCGACCATGCGCCTATACTTCTGAAACTTATGGCTCATCAAGCTCCAAAAGATCGCTTGTGGTGTATCTCTAGGTTCTATATACAGGAACCTCAAATTCATACCCAAATAACAAATCACATTACGGATTACTGGGAGTTAAATCTAAATTCATCTTCATCTAGTATAGTATGGGATGCGGGCAAGGCAGTTGTCAGGGGGTGCTATATGTCAGCTGTCAAAGAATGTAAGGCCAATCTCTGTAAACACATTGCTGATTTGGAACAAAACACTATAGAGACTGAACGTATTTTTAACCAAACTCGCACAATGGAAACATGGCGTTCATGGCAAGCGGCCCTTAGACAGTGGAAATTGGCTCTGGTGGATGAAACTAAAAATACACTACTCCACCAATCTCAAAGGATTTTTGAATTTGGAGAGAAAAATAGTAAATTACTGGCTTGATTATCTAAAGAAGGCAACAGCTCCCCAGCTATAGCATTAATTACGAATGACTCTGGTGAGTTATTAGTGGACCCCGTGGCAATTAACCAAACTTTTGTCTCCTTTTATACACAACTATATGTCTCTAAAGCTACATACTCTAATAATGATCTCCTTGACTATTTACACAATATCAATATTCCAAATTTTTCAGAAGAGACTACTACGGAGCTAGATAAGGCTATTTCTGTAGAAGAGATCCAACAGGCTATTTTTGAACTAAAACCGAACAAGTCCCCTGGCCCCGACGGACTCCCCGCCGAATTCTACCAATCCTATTTCACTCTACTAGTAGAGAAGCTATGCATAATATTTAGTGAGGTTCTGGAAGGTAGTACTTTACCAAACACGTTTAACGAAGCAATCATTATAGTGCTTTTAAAACCCAATAAGGATCCTAACCAGTGCGGTTCATATAGACCTATATCATTACTTAATTCTGATGCCAAAATACTTGCAAAAAATTTAGCTAATAGATTAAAAAAGGTCATCACTGATGTGATACACTGCGACCAGACTGGTTTCATGCCAGGGCGTAGCACTGATATTAACATACGTAGACTTTTTACTAATATTTCCCTGCCATTACAGGACAATGGTAGACGCACGGTTGTCTCCTTGGATACAGAAAAAGCTTTCGATTCTGTAGAATGGTTATACCTCTGGCAGTTACTAAATTTATATGGGTTTGGGACTAATTTTATATCATGGGTTAAAGCCTTGTATCACTCTCCAATAGCTAGGATAAAAACCGGCAGCACCGTCTCTCCTCCTTTTCCACTGTCTCGGGGTACGCGCCAGGGATGCCCACTATCGCCTTATCTCTTTGCGTTAGCCATTGAACCACTGGCAATTCTGTTAAGAGAATCAGAGGATGTTCAGGGCATACAGGTTGGCTCCCTTACTGAGAAAGTCTCCTTGTATGCAGACGACACCTTGCTGTACTTGGGGGATCCGGAGGCTTCTCTACGTACAGCTCTTCATATTATTGATTGTTTTGGGAGGTTTTCGGGCCTCAGAGTTAACTGGGGAAAATCAGTTTTGATGCCATTAGACAACGTTGATACTAATTGCTATTCTAGCCCGTTGCAATGGGTCAAGCAATTCAAATACCTGGGGATCCAAGTAACTACGCAATTATCTGACTTTTACAAACTCAATATACAGCCAACAGTTGATACATTTCAACAAAAAGCCTTAATATGGAAGACTCTCCCCCTTTCTCTAATTGGTAAAATTAATATATTTAAAATGAGATTCCTACCTAAATTTCTTTATATTTTTCGCCAAACGCCAATACTTATACCTAAGGCTTTCTTTAAGAAATTACACTCACTAATTTCAAGTTTCATCTGGGGAGGCTGTGTGCCGAGGGTTGGTCTTGCCACTTTACAGCTCCCAGCAGACCAGGGAGGCCTAGCACTTCCAAACATGTACCTCTATTACTGTGCTGCTGTTTTAGTCACCATAAGATGGTGGTTTTCTCAAGACAAATGCAACGCCGCAGTTGTGGTGGAGGCAGCGAGATTGGGCTCTTACGAGAGACTAACCCTGCTGGCGTTCAGAGGCACCAGGGGGGATCCTAGATGCACGATTCCTATGTCCACCACAACTAAAATATGGAAAGACATGCTGGCCTATACAGGAAATGCTGGTAAACTCTCTCCCCATACACCACTCTGGGACAACCTTTCTCTGCTCCATTTTTCACAAATACCAGATCCAGGTTTGTGGGCCCGCCAGGGTATAAAAGCCATTCAACATATAATGAGGAATGATGGACTTTTATCTTTCAATTCCCTTAAAAGTGCCTTTGATCTACCCAACAAAATGTTCTTCAAATATCTACAACTTCGCCACGCTTATAATGCTCAATTTAAGGACAGTAGGCCAATTTTGGTCTCCTGTGATTTAGAACATACACTAATGGTAGATGACCTAGACAAACCTCTTTCGGTTATATATTTTGGTCTTATGAATAATAATACTCATAGTCTTTCAAGATGTCAAGCTAGATGGAATGAGGAAGTTCCGGGATTGGATGACAAGGACTGGGAGGAAATCTTAGAAAACTTTGTTAAAGTACCGATATCAGCTAGAGACAGATTAATACAATTTAAATTTCTCCATCGTACTTATCTCACCCCTGTGCGTATGCACACAATTTCTACCTCCAACACTCCCAATTGTCCTAGGTGCAATGTTAATCCTGGAACTTTCTTCCATATGTTTTGCGGCTGCCCTCATATATATTCATTCTGGGCTAAAATTAATGACTTAATAAAATTCTGCAAACACAACTAATACTTTCTCCCAGGGCATTTTTATTGGGACGTTTAGATGATACCCCACCGGGCAAGCATCCCCAATACTTAATTAGAATATTATGTTTTTATGGCCGTAGAGAAATTCTCCGCACTTGGAAATCTGATAAACCTCCCTCCTTTAACTACTGGAAATGTACTATCATGAAGGCCCTACCTCTATATCGTTTAACGTATAAAAGCCGCAACTGTCCCAGTAGATTTGACAAAATCTGGGCCCCTTGGTATAACAATGTGGAAGCCCTCCCCTCCGGTCCAGAGGACTGACCTCACTAGCGATTTAGTATTTTTCCTGTTCAAACTAAGGAACAAGGTTCAATTTAATGTTTACTAGTCCTGGTTACAGAGGCAAGCACTGGAAACAAACATACTACTATCTTCACTTTTCTGTGTTACTTCTCTCCCCCCCCCCCTCTCTCTTTCTCTCTCTCCCTACCTCCTCTCAACTTTCTCTGCAGTCAGTATAGTTCAAACAACTCTGACCAACTCAAGGGATGAAATAATGTTGGATATCCTTGTATACGTCTCAAAGACTGTAATACGTAATTCTGCTTTGTTCATACTGTATTGAATGTATGTATATACTGCATACGATATTTACAGCTTTTCCCCTTTTACGATTTAATTCCCTTGTAAGTTCATATTGTATACAACTGTAGTTCATTCACTTACTGTCCTATTGGATACCTGCGTGTACTTGTTTGTACGTGATCTCTTGAAAACTCAAAATTGAATTGTTAAAAAAAAAAAAAAAAATTTAGAGAAGGGTTTCATCCGCCCTTCTAGTTCTCAGGCCGGAGCAGGGTTTTTCTTTGTTCATAAGGAGGATGGTGGTCTTAGACCATGCATTGATTATAGGGGTCTGAATAACATCACCATAAAGAACAAATTCCCCTTACCGCTTATAGAGGATTTGTTCTGACAAGTCACTGGGGCACAGATATTTTCCAAATTAGACCTCAGAGGGGCTTATAACCTAATCAGGATCAGACAGGGGGATGACTGGAAGACCGCTTTCAACACACAAGACGGTCACTACGAGTACCTGGTGATGCCTTTTGGGTTGTGTAATGCACCTGCTGTGTTTCAGGATTTTGTGAACGAGATTTTTAGGGATGTACTAGGTAGATTTGTCATTGTTTATTTAGACGATATTCTTATTTTTTCCAAGAATATTGATGTATATCGCCAACATGTTAAATTTGTGCTACAGAAGTTAAGAGAGGACTCACTTTATGCTAAGATTGAGAAGTGTGTATTCGAGGTCAGAGAAATTCCATTTTTAGGTTATATCATCTCAGATTCAGGTTTATCTATGGACAAGAAAAAGGTTGATGCAGTGTTGGAGTGGCCTCAACCTCTCAGTCTAAAAGCCTTGCAGAGGTTTATTGGTTTCGCGAATTACTATCGCAAATGAATACGCAACTCCTCTACCATCATAGCTCCTTTGACCAATATGACCAAAAAAGGAGCCGATCCTTCTAATTGGTCTGTTGTGGCGTCCCAGGCCTTTCAGACCCTCAAAGAGGCCTTTTGTTTTGCCCCCATCCTTATGCATGCTGATATCCTCCGACCGTTTGTCGAGGTTGATGCCTCAGAGATGGGGTAGGTGCCGTCCTATCTCAATATTCTGGTAAATCAGAACGCTTGCACCCTTGTGCGTTCTTTTCACGTAAATTCAGTTCGGCGGAGAGAAATTACGACTTTGGTAATCGAGAATTGCTGGCAGTTAAGATGGCATTCGAGGAATGGAGGCATTGGCTGGAAGGGGCAGAACACACCATTACTGTGTACACAGATCACAAAAATCTGGAGTACATAGAAGGAGCCAAAAGACTGAATCCCAGGCAGGCTCGCTGGGCTTTATTCTTTTCTCGCTTCAGGCTTATCATAACATATAAACCTGGGAGCAAGAACATAAAGGCTGACGCATTATCCAGATGTTTTGATCCTGTTGAGTCACTACCTGCTACTCCTAGCATACTTCCAGAACACATTGTCATTTCTGCAACCGAATTGTCAGCTGATTTATTGGAATCACTGGCTCAATTTCAGGCAGAGGCCCAGTTGGGGAAACCTTCTGAGCGATTGTTTGTCCCGTTGCATTTACCACTATCTGTACTGAAGCAATGTCATTGCAATAAGGTAGATGGTTATCCAGGTGTCACCAGAACGTTAGATTTACTCCAGCGGCATTTCTGGTGGCCTTCTATCTGTACTGATTGTAGGGAATTTGTGTCAGCATGCACTATCTGTGCTAGAAGCAAAAGCGACTAGGAGTGCTCCTGCTGGTACGCTACAACCATTGCCAGTTCCCAGCTCTCACTGGACGCACATTTCGATGGACTTCATTGTAGATCTCCCTGCGTCCCAGGGAAAAACTGTTATCTGGGTTGTCGTGGATCGGTTCAGCAAAATGGCACATTTCATTCCACTAGAGAAATTACCTTCTGCCAAAGAATTGGCCGGTTTATTAAAAATATTTTTCGATTGCACGGCATTCCAGAAAATATTGTATCTGACAGAGGGGTGCAATTTGTATCCCAGTTCTGGAAAAACTTTTGTACACTTCTAGGTATGTCTTTATCCTTTTCCTCTGGATTCCATCCTCAGACAAATGGCCAGACGGAAAGAACTAATCAGTCTCTTGAACAGTTTCTAAGGGGTTATGCTTCTGAATCCCAGGAAGATTGGGTTCAGTTTTTGCCGTTTGCAGAATTTTCTCATAATTTATTGAATGCCTCTTCAAGTTTTCTCCATTCCAAGTGGTTTTCGGGAGATCTCCCAGATTCTCCTTTGTTCCCCTCCTCCTCCTCAGCCTTCCCAGTCCTGCAGGATTGGGTGATCAGGATGCTAGAAATTTGGGCCTCAGTCAGAATTTAAAGGAAGCTGTGGATTCTCAGAAGCAACAAGCCGATCGTCATCGCTCTCCTCACCAGCAGTTTTCCCCTGGTGATAGAGTATGAGTTTCCACGAGAAATATTGGTTTGCGCCAGCCCTCAGCCAAACTCTGTCCCAAATACATTGGCCCTTATCTTATATCCGAAAAAATTAATGAAGTAACCTATAAGGTGTCTCTGCCGGCTTCCATGAAGGGGAGCAAGTCTTTTCACGTGTCATTGCTGAAGTCTGCTGCCAATGCTGATTCCTCTCCCCCCCCCCCCCCCCCCATGATTATTGATGGGGAACCTGAATGTGAGATAGAAAAAATTATAGATTCTAGGAAATAATTCCATAAAGTATCTGGTACATTGGAGGGGTTACGGCCACTTCAGGTGCTGCTGCCTCCGCTGGCAGCGCAACTGGGACTTCCGGTGTCAGCAGCGATTCATGCGGAGATCCGGACGCATGATACTCAGACTGTAAAAGAGGGTGGACGCACGGGCTGTCAGCGTCGCTCCTCTTATGCTTTAAGGAAGCGTGTCAGCTGATCACCTGTCAGCTGACACGCATGGCTCCACCTCCGGTTCCTGATTAGCCAAGCGGCTTGGGGGCGTGTTCTCCTGCTTACCCGGGCTATTTAAGCTCTGTTCTGACACTTGCTCACTGTCTGCTCTAGCTAACACTTCGCAGTGAAGGCTTCAGACCTTAGTCAGTTCCGTGTGTGGTTAGAACCGGCAGGACCCCGGGGATTCCATACTAGCTCAGCTTATTATATATTGATTACTGTGTTTGACTTCTGCCTGTTTTTCTGACTACTCTTTGCCTACCGATTTTGTACCTCTGCCAATCTGATCTGTTGGCGACTTCTGCCTGATTACTCACTTAGATTTTGCCTGCCGACTCTGTACCTTTGCCAATCTGATCTGTTGCCGACCTCTGCCTGATTAACCACATTGAATTTGCCTGTCGATTTTGTACCTTACCAATCTGATCTGTTACCGACCTGATTTGTCTGACCATTCTCATTATCTGTACTCCGTGTTAGTGCTGCCTTCTACTGACACTGTCTGTAGACATTTCCCGTTTAGGGAACGTCTGATATTTGTCTGTCTGCTAGTGCTCACACACTAGCAGATCGTTACACATACTCAGTAGCCTGAAAGATTTTAGGTGAGAGGCAAGCTATAGTTGGATTACTATTGAAATGAAGGCATTATATATTCCTGTATCCCCCATTATCTTGCAATACAGGCTATTGATTATCACCTCACCAGGTACTCCTCTTTTTCGTCAGACCTGCGGAGCTTCATCGGGCTTGCCGTAAGGTACCTGCTTACCCATAATTTTCTTTTTGATTCAGCTTATTTTTTACAGAAATGTGGGAGCTAAATTCTCCCCCTCCCTGGCCAATTTGTTCATGGGCTGGTGGGAGGAATTTCACTTATTTTCTGATAACATTTATTCTGATTTGATTGTTTGGTATGGCAGGTACATCGAAGACCTGTTGGTCATCTGGAGCAGCACACCCGATGAGGCTTCCAGATTCGTTGATTACCTTAAAGAGGAACACCAACCTAAACAAACATACTGTCATTAAGTTACAATAGTTATGTTAATTGAAATATATAGGTAATATAATCTCTTACCCACCCTGTTTTAAAAGAACAGGCAAATGTTTGATTTCATGATGGCAGCCATGTTTTTGATTGAAAGGAGGTGACAGGGAGCATGAGACAGTTCCAACTGTCCTGTGTATTGTTCACGTTTCTAGGCAACGTGAACAACATAGGGAATCCCATCAGGGAAAAACCGTCCTGCAGTTTTCTTTGATGGGTGGAGCTTAGCTAAAAATGCAGCTAAAAATGATGCTTTGGTAAGAAAAACACAGTTCTGATGCTGTGAAACTGTTAAAGAAACACCAAGCCTTTTCAGTTCTGCTGAGTAGATTTTTAGTCCGGAGGTTTAAAGGGGCTCTATGGCGAAAAATTTTAAAATGTAAAATATGTGCAAACATATACAAATAAGAAGTATGTTTTTTCCAGAGTAAAATGAGCCATACATTACTTTTCTCCTATGTTGCTGTCACTTACAGTAAGTAGTAGAAATCTGACAGAAGCGACAGGTTTTGGACTGGTCCATCTCTTCATAGGGGATTCTCTGGAATTTATTTATTTTCAAAAGCACTTAGTGAATGACAGTTGCTCTGTCCAACTGCCAAAAAACTGTGTAGCGAGCAGGGAAGCTGGCCAGCATCATTGTTTAAATCCTTATTAGGGAATATCTTTACAAATAATAAAAGCCTTGATAAGAATCCCCTATGAAGAGAAGGACTAGTCCACAAATTGAAGAGCGCTGGGCCCAGTACAGACCCCTATGGTAGCCCACTGCTAACAGTCACCCATTTTGAGCATGATCCATTGACCACAACTCCTTGTTTTCTGTCCATTAGCCAGTTCCCTATCCATGCACACAGACTCTTCCCCAGTTCTTGCATCCTCAACTTTTGCACCAGACTTTTGTGGGGAACAGTGTCGAAGGCCTTTGCAATGTCCAAGTATATCACATCTATGGCATTCCCAATATCCACATTAGCATTCACTGCCTCATAAAAGCGGAGCATGTTAGTCAAACAGGACCTGTCTTTAGTAAACCCATGCTGATGCTGAGAAATAAATTATTTTCTACTATGAAGTAATGTATAGTATCTCTTAGAAACACCTCAAATAGTTTGCATACAACTGATGCTAAGCTTAAAGGCCTATAATTTCCTGGATCAGATTTTTTGCCCTTCTTAACCACCCTGGCGTTCTGATAAGATCGCCATGGAGGCTGCGGGAGGGTTTTTTTTAAATTAAAAAAAAAACTATTTCATGCAGCTAATTGAAAGTTGGCTGCATGAAAGCCCACTAGAGGGCGCTCCGGAGGCGTTCTTCCGATCGCCTCCGGCGCCCAGAATAAACAAGGAAGGCCGCAATGAGCGGCCTTCCTTGTTTTGCTTACACCGTCGCCATAGCGACGAGCGGAGTGACGTCATGGACGTCAGCCGACGTCCTGACGTCAGCCGCCTCCGATCCAGCCCTTAGCGCTGGCCGGAACTTTTTGTTCCGGCTACGCTGGGCTCAGGCGGCTGGGGGGACCCTCTTTCGCCGCTGCTCGCGGCGGGTCGCCGCAGAGCGGCGGCGATCGGGCAGCACACGCGGCTGGCAAAGTGCCGGCTGCGTGTGCTGCTCTTTATTTGGTGCAAATCGGCCCAGCAGGGCCTGAGCGGCAGCCTCCGGCGGTGATGGACGAGCTGAGCTCGTCCATACCGCCCGGCTGGTTAAATAATGGGAAAACGTGGGCTGTACGCCAATCCACTGGGACTCTGCCAGGTGAGAGTCACAAAAGATAAGATAAAGGGGTTTATCTATAACTGAATTTAATTCCCTTAGGAGCCGAGGATGCATGCCATCTGGGTCAGGTGCCTTGTATATTTTAAATTTGTTTAGTCTTGCCTTCACTTCTCCCTGCGCTAAGTATTTAATATTACAATTGGAAGAAACTCTTTCCGCATCTGTAATTTGCAACAGTGATGTTTCCCTTGTGAAGACAGAAGCAAAGAAAGCATTTAATAACTCTGCCTTACCTTGGTCATCCACCATTGAGTTCCCACCCTCATCCTTTAGGAGTCCAATACAGTCAACCTTTCTTTTTTTAGAGCTGATGTACTTGTAAAACTTCTTTATGTTAAATTTGACATCCCTAGCAATTTGATTTTCAGATTCAATCTTTCCCAGGCTAGTTTCTTTTTTACAACTTTTATTACACTCTTTATAATTGCTTAGTGCAGCCTCAATCCCCTCCTGTTTTAGGACCTTATAGGCATTTTTTTCCACTTAATTTTATCTCTAACCTTTCTATTCATCCATAGAGGCCTTTTTTTATTCCTAGACGTTTTGTTTCCATATGGGATATACATACTAAAATATGGATTGAGAATAAGTTTAAAAGCTTTCCATTTCCCTTACATTATCCCAGTTCACCAAACTTAGTGGCTGCCTGAGTTGATTGAACTTTGCTTTTCTAAAATTCATAGTTTTAGTGGGCCTATCAGTCACCAGATCAAACGTTATGTTATGATCAGTATTTCCCAAATGTTCTTGAACCTGCACATTTGATACATTATCTGGTCTATTTGAAATGATCAAATCCAGTAACGCATTCCCCCTAGTTCCACAGAGGCGCTTATCGTGACCTTAAGACTGCACTGTGTGTACTGCTGTTCGTTATTGCCTGAAGAAGCGGGAATATACCCGCGAAACGCGTTGCACTGTATGTTGGAGTATATAAATAAATTTGTTTGTACTAAAACTAACAGTATCATGTCTGCTTCGGGGAGATGAGTCCACCACCGCCTCCCGAGGAATTTTAAAGGGAACCTTAACTGAACGGGGGTGAAGAGTTTCAATTACCTGGGGTTATTACCAGCCCCCTGCAGCAGTCCTGTGCCCTCTGAGCCGATCTGGAATCCTCCGGTCACCCGCTGTCAATTAGACCTCGTCTCGCTACATGGAAAAAAAAACCAAAACGGCTCTTCTGCCCCCTGGCGGATTTTGATAAACCGCCAGGAGGGTTAAGATGTCGCTCTCTGTAGATTAGGAGAAGAAAGGGACTTCAACCCCTCCACCAGGGATGGATGGTGATATTGTAAGGAGAACAGAGGCGCCAACAGAATAAAATGTATCTAAAAACTTTAAAGGGAACCTTAACTGAACGGGGGGTAAAGAGTTTCACTTACCTGAGGCTATTACCAGCCCCCTGCAGCAGTCCTGTGCCCTCGGAGCCGCTCTGGAATCCTCCGGTCCCCCGCTGTCACTTAGTTTCGTTTTTGACGACTCACCAGTCGGCCGGCCGCCATGCATATTATTGGACGCGTTCCCTACTGCAATTAGCGCTGTTGCGGACCGCAACGCGTCCAAAAATACGCGTTGCCACATATCTACGCGTGCGGAATGCGGCAACGCGTATTTTTGTACGCATTGCGGTCCGCAACATCGCTAATTGCAGTAGGGAATGCGACCAATGCGCATGGAGGCCGGCCGACTGGTGAGTCGTCAGAAACGAAACTAAGTGACAGCGGGGGACCGGAGGATTCCAGAGCGGCTCCGAGGGCACAGGACTGCTGCAGGGGGCTGGTAATAGCCTCAGGTAAGTGAAACTCTTTACCCCCCGTTCAGTTAAGGTTCCCTTTAAAGTTTTTAGATATATTTTATTCTGTTGGCGCCTCTGTTCTCCTTACAATATCACCATCCATCCCTGGTGGAGGGGTTGAATTCCCTTTCTTCTCCTAATCTACAGAGAGCGACATCTTAATCCTGAGGGAGGACAGGCCTAATCTCCTCACCTGCCTACACAGTGGTTGCCTAATTGGTAACCCTGACATGTGAGTATATCTAACATATACTTTTCCATTTACCCATCACCCAACTTACTACACTATATTGGGCTCTCGTGTCCCTTCTTTTTTTCATATTCTTTTATTGAAGCATTAGTGAAGCATATAATAAGAAATGCAATGACAGTGGCTTACATAGAATATCAACTCATGATATAAAGATAAACAATTTAACATCAATTGCAGTTCTTAATAGTATGAATACAATTACAAAGAGGGATTTGCCATGCATACGAGTGTAGCATAAAAAGCATATCTCGGCAACTTAGTAGAACAGAGAATGACTAAGTATTGTTAATATATGCTTATACCCCCTTCGTATACGGTAACACATGCTCCTGAATTTTTAAGTTGTTATAACTGTTGCTTCTAAATAAAAGAGAACAAGATAACATTAAACCAGTTGGGTCCATGGTTTCCCGACTGAGAATTTTCTTACGTATATTAGATCAACACCTGAGGGGATCATCGGTATACAGGGTTGGGATTTAACCTAGCATATGTGTGAATTCTTCCGAGTATCGGAATACCATCCAGATGTTCCATGTCTTAGAGAACTTCTCTTCTCTCCCCTGTACCGTGTATATTGTTCTCTCCATATCATGTATCGTGTCCAACTCCTTTACCAGTTCTTGTAGTGTAGGGGGTTCTGTGTTACCCCATTTCCTCAGAATTATAGTTTTCGTAGCATTGAGTATATGGCGTACCAACGAACCCTTGTAGGCTCTCATGCTCCAGCTGTTTAAGTTAAGTAAAGAGGTCTGAGGATCAAACTCCAGAGGTCTATTAGTCATTTCTTTTATCCATTTTTCCACTGTGTTCCATAACTGGGACAGTGACGGGCAGCTCCACATAATATGAAGCAAGGATCCCGTGTTTGCTTTACATCTCCAACAGGAGGGATCTCTCTCTGGGAATATTTTGGCAAGTTTGGCTGGGGTATAGTACCATCTGGATAGTATTTTATAATTGATCGGACTAGGTAAAACAGAAGACAAAAAAACACAGGGACATCAGGAGCCCGATATCGTGTGATAACGTCTCAAACATGGGACTATATGGTAAAAGGTAATATATTCACAAAGGTAGGTTGCTTTTAAAGGCAACCACAATCAGCATATGTGGAGAAGTACCATCTCCACTCGGCCTTTAGGTCGCTGCTCCTAAGACAAAAGGGGTGCTCTATACCAAGATAGGAACAACCTCCCTAACCAGTAGGGTATGAAAGTTCAGGCAAAAAACAACAGTAGGAGGCGCCCTCTAGTATATTATTATTATTATTATTATTTAGTATTTATATAGCGCCGACATATTACGCAGCGCTGTACAGTGTATATATATATATTGTCTTGTCACTAACTGTCCCTCAAAGGAGCTCACAATCTAATCCCTACCATTGCCATATATCTATATTATGTAGTGTAAGTACTGTAGTCTAGGGCCAATTTTTTAGGGGGAGCCAATTAACTTATCCGTATGTTTTTGGAATAGCACAATAGCACAATAGCAACTAAATATTTAAAAAATTCACAGGGTAAGAATAAAAAGTCCTACCTGTGATGAAGATACTCAGATCGGTATATTGATCAACAATTTTTTATTGTTTCGAATTAAGCACTTTCGCGACATTAGTCGCTTCCTCAGGTCAAATAAACGTGCTTCAGAAAAAAGACAGGGATGGCGCTCAGAAACGTATACATATTACACTAATACATAATGCATATAACATCAAATAACACATCGCATAAAATACATATAACCGTGCTCCGGACACTTTGATTTCCTCCCACATCCCAATACCATATATATATGCGCTACACAATACACACAGAGACATATGACTATGGTAGGGATTAGATTGTGATTAGCCCTTCTTGGGGACAGTTAGTGACAATATACTCTGTACAGCACTGCATAATATGTCGGCACTTTATAAATACTGTAATAGCCCTGGCAACGCCCCTCCTAATAAAGTATGTGGCCATTGTAACAATATATTACCTGTCCCAGGCCTCCGCTTGTCCCTCCGCATTCCCCTGGCCATACACGCACACCCCACGTAGTTTCCTAGTACGAGCGCACGTATGACATCACACACATGGGCAAGGCGGCGGGAGCACAATCAAGTACGTGCATGACCAGAGCCATGCAGGCACACTGGCCCGAAAACGAAACTAGCTGCCTGCGGGGGACTGGAGGATTGGTTTAAGACTGTGCAGGCACAGGACGTCTGCAGAGGGCTGGGGGGAAGCCCCAGGTAAGTGAAACTTTTTTCTGTCCTGGGGAAGGTCTTTCACACCACCCTATAAAAAGTCCACTTGCAGGCTAGACAAGACACCCCCCCTCTCCTCCCATAAAGCCTACCTCTTATACGGACTACCCCCCCCCCCCCCCCCCTCAACGGCACTTCTGCCAATCAGGCCCAGCCTGGGCAATACTCTCCCCAATTCCCAGAAAGCATGCATTTATACAAAAACAAAAGAAAAACACAAGCACATACTCTGACACATACACATAATGGACACACAGAGGAACACACTGGCACTCACATTGTGGTCACTCAGACACACACATTCTGGTACATACACACACTGTACACATACAGACACGCAAACACTCTGGCGCACATATACACACACTGTGGACAGACACACACATACACATGCTGTGCACACAGACACAAACACACATTGTGGACACACACACAAACTGTACACAGCACACACACTCTCTCTTTGACACACACATACACACTGGCACACTCATATACATGCTGTGCACAAAAACACACATTGGACACACACACATACAAAAACTGTACACACACTTTCTCTCTCTGGCACACAGACACTCTGTCACCCACACACACACACTGTGGGCACACATACACATATAGTGTACACACATGCCTTCTTTCTCTGGCACAGACACTCACACATAAAATATCAAAGACACACACACACTCTCTCTGTCAACCCCCTCTCCCCTCCTCCCTAGCTAGCTCTGGACACAATCAGGCAGTTCAAAGAAAAAACACACTTTACCACCGGCAGCCTCAGCCTTTGAACTTTACTCGAGGGGGAGAGAGCATCACACACTATCTGAAAGGCTGGAGCTGCGGTATCCTGGCTGTTCCCTATGCCGTGTCTGTCCACTCCAGCCCAGGGAGAAAGCAGCATAAGCTGCTCTGCTTGAGTGAGCACATTTTTACTCCGGACTAGAAACAAACAGACCCGACAGGAGAAGAGTGTACACCGCCCCTCCCCCCTCCAGTCGCCGGGGAATGACACACATAAACAAATACAGGGAGGCAGTGCTGTCATGCGACCATGATTCTGGGCCAGGGCAGCAGATCGGGCAAGTGCTGTCATGTTGAGCAGAGACAGTTGGGGACAATTAGCCACCAGCAGCAGAGCGTGACATCAGGTGATGCTTCAGGAGGAAGCATCGCGAGATGTCAGAAGACAGCACACAGAGCGAGATCCGGCCAGTGAAAGAGCACGCTGTGCATGATGGGGCCATACCACGGCAACAGAAGCTTGGGGGGCGTGGCTACAGGTTCTGTATTATCATAACTTTTTTTCTAATACGTTTTAAAAAAAATATTTTAAAAACACCCATATTTATTGTTATATTTACCTATGAGATATAGTTAAAAGTTAAGGTCAGTTCCTCTAAGTTTCCATACCCTTAGGGGGGCAGTTAAACATCCCATCAGGGATTCCGGGTTACCCAAGATTGGGATTAATGGAGACGGCCACAGAGAGAAATTAGATAGTGTTCGTATTTTAGAAAACACTTTTAGGGTAGTCAATACTAAGTCTGAGGATGACCAGGAAATTTTTGGGGCCTGAGACGACCAGGGCAGATCTGTTAGAGAAAATGGGGTGATCGATTGTTCCACTCCAACCCATTGTTTGGTGTGGCAATGCCTATGCCAGTCAACTAGCTTGGTCAGAACGGCTGCTTGGTAGTATTTCTGGACATCAGGGACAGCTAGTCCTCCTGCGTGTTTAGGCCTGAATAGGACATTTCTATTTATCCTGGGCGGCTTCCCTCTCCAGATGTAATTATTGTAGATCTTTTGCGCTTTTCTCAAGAATGTGGTAGGGATAGCAATAGGAAGGGTTTGAAATAAGTAAAGTAGCCTGGGCATTACATTCATTTTTAAGATAGCTATCCTACCCATCCAAAAGAACTGCGCCCGATCCCGTCAGCAACGAGGACATCTAGTAAAGGTGGGACATTTTTGTTAAATATGTCTTCCAATCTTGGAGTAATTTTAGTACCCAGATAAGTAATGTGATCTTTATTCCATCTGAAAGGGAAGGTAGCGTTTAAAGAGGCTTGAATGTCACTTGGCAGAGATATATTTAGCGCCTCACATTCATCAAGGTTAATTTTAAAGAGTGAAAGATTACCAAAGGTATTGAACTCCGTTAAAAGATTCGGTAGTGTGATCAGGGCTGTGGAGTCGGTCCAAAAATCCACCGACTCCGACTCCTCAGTTTAGGATTCCACCGACTCCACGACTTCAACGCCTCTAATTTGCATATTACAATTTTGTTGATTAAAAGTATGTAACATGAAATTCGTCTCTTAACTGCCAACGCTTAG
The DNA here is from genome assembly GCF_040937935.1 of Hyperolius riggenbachi. Lineage (NCBI taxonomy): Eukaryota > Metazoa > Chordata > Amphibia > Anura > Hyperoliidae > Hyperolius > Hyperolius riggenbachi. Next base: position 313,928,473 of record NC_090646.1, on the reverse strand, counting down.
GAATTTTACAAGACAACTGAAGTGAGAAGGATATGTAGACTACTATATTTATTCCCTTTAGACTAAAACTAGTCCTTGGTAAGAGTACTTGTAAAAGGTACAAACCGGAACAAAGAACATCTATCAGGCCCTAGGCAATGTAAGTGTGGGTACATGTAAGAATGATGTGCAGGTATTTTGCAGGGGAATGAGGAGATTGTAAACAGACAACACCTCTGTGTTCAATGTGCACAGCATTCTCAGTGGATTCCCTGCAGCTCTGTGGGGAGTGCATATGTAGAGTATAGTACTACTGTGTAACAAAGTAAACCTGAGACAGATGAAATTAAAGTTTTATACATACCTGGGGCTTCCTCCCGCCGCCTTCAGGATAATCCGTCCCTTGTTGTCCTCCTCCCTCACCTGGATCTTCTGCTATGAGTCCAGGTACTTGAGCCAGTCAGGCGTAGTGCACATGCACACACTCCGCCGCCAGGAGCATACTACACCTGTGCAGCACTATTGCGCAGGTGCAGAATGTTCCTGGCTGTGGGAGCGGCATGCGGCCGGACAGCGCTGACTGGCTGAATTACCAGGACTCATAGCAGAAGATCCGGGTGGTGGAAGACAGTGAGGTACTGATTAGCCTTAAGGGGGCTGGAGGAAGCCCCAGGTATGTATAAAACTTTACTTTTCACCCGTCTCAGTTTCCCTTTAATTTGTAGTCACCAAACCAAATTTTAATAACATATCAAATTATTTGATTTCATCAGCAAAGGGAGTGCATACATTTGCATAAATCAGCATCAATGCAGAATTATTTCCATCTCGTTGACCATCTCTATTAGTGACATGGCTAACCATCAGGCTTTATACTTACAGCATAGATGTTATTTAGTGTATATAAGAGATTCCTGTGTACACATCATATATACAGTCACAATCAGATATGTATATCTGACTTTAAAAATACGGGGACTGCTTTATTGAAGCAGCACAAGTAACTAATTTTGATTGGTTTATTTCATTTTTGTAGACTAAGCACAGCTATTACTGTATATATACTGTATATATACATTATTTTTAATGACTTATCTGAGAAATAGAACATTTTATCATATTTTCTATTTTAATTACAGTTAAAAATTCATTAGGAGTCGGAGTCGGTGCATTTTTTCCCGACTCCGACTCCAGGCACCCAAAATTGCCCGACTCCACGACTCCGACTCCACAGCCCTGAGTGTGATCATCGGGTTAGAGATATAGAATAACAGGTCATCCGCATAGGCGGCAATTTTGTGAGTCTGTCCATTGAGGGAGAAGCCAGAAATGTCTACATTTTTGCGAACTTTGCACAGGAAAGGCTCCAGGGCCAGAACATATATAAGGGGTTAAAAAGGGCATCCCTGTCTCGTTCCATTTGTAATTTGCAAGGCTTCGGATAGAACCCCATTAACCCTCACCCTTGCTGTGGGGAGGGAGTAGAGTGCTCGAACTCCATTCAACATTTTTCCACCGAATCCAATGTGGCTCAACACTGCAAACATCCATGTCCAGTCCACCCGGTCGAATGCCTTTTCAGCGTCAGTAGATAGCAACATCAGCGGGGTATTGTTCGACCGGGCTGACTGAACAATATTTAGTGTCTTTATGGTGTTGTCCCTCCCCTCTCTTTTTGGGATGAACGCCACTTGATCCCAATGGACCAGATGACCCATCCACTCTGCCAGCCTATTAGCGAGAATCTTAGAGAACATTTTTAAATCTAGGCTTAGCAGAGAGATGGGTCTGTAGCTGGCACAGGCTGCATGGTCTTTCCCCTGTTTTTGGATCACTGAGATATGGGATTCAAGTGTCTGAATCGGAAAAGATTCTCTCTTGTCTGGGTCTAGTATATTATTGAAAGCAGTACAGATGTGGGGGATCAAAAGATGTCTAAATTTCTTATATTATTCGATCGCTAGACTGCCTGGTCCTGGAGCCTTCCCCATTTTAATTTGGGCGATTACCTGTGCAATTTCCAACGGGGAAATATATTTCTCCATAACTTGGATCATTTCAGGTTGCAGTTGAGGCATGCCTGCTTCTTCAATGTATTCCCTTATAGTTTTTCCTGGAGTCACCTCACGAGTACCCTCTTGTTTTGGTAAAAGGTTATATAATTTGTGGTAAAACATTTTGAAGGCATTGGCAATGGACTCACTGCGGATATGCTTTTGGTTGTGTTGATCTACTATCTGAGGGATGTAGTTTCGTTGTTGCTGTTGCTTTAAAGCCTGCGCTAATAGCCTTCCTGGTTTATTCCCTGAGATATAAAACGTGGATTGGCAGCCGCTTTTAGTGTTTTATCTTTCATTATATTTTTTATCCCTTGTCTGGCTTTTTGTAATTGTTCAAGGATTTGTGGATCTCTGGAACTCTTATGCTTCTGTTCCAGGTTTTGGACTTTCTGTATTAGTTCCGTAAGATCTTTCTCCCTTTCTTTTTTTAGTCTTGAGCCCAGCTGGATTAAAAATCCTCTAAGGACGCATTTGTGTGCTTCCCACACTGTAGTGGCTGGGATTTCTCCTGTAGCATTCAGCTGGAAATATGATTTTATCTCTGCCTCTATTTTATTTGCGGGTTCTTTTGAAGAGAGCATCGAGGAATTAAGTTTCCACCTGAATGGTATGTTTGTTTTGTGTGCGCAGTTAAGGTCCAGTTTTACTGGGGCATGGTCAGAATAGGAAATGATGCCTCTCTCTGTTTTAAGAGTTTCTGACAGAAGATTATGTGAGATCAGAATGACATCTATTCTCGAGTAGGAGTTGTGTATACCCGAATAGTACGTGTAATCCTTTGTGGTTGGATGAAGCAATCTCCATACATCCACTAGCTGTCTCTCATGGAGAGCTCTTTTAATTTTGTTTATTTTGCAGAAAGATAGATACGATTTGCCTTGGGAAGAATCCAACTCTGGGTTCAGCGTGACATTAAGGTCTCCACCTATTACGATATTTCCCTCTGCAAAGGTATCTAAAACATCCAAAAAGTGCATCAAAAAAGGCGTTTGTTCAAGGTTAGGGGGATAAATGGAGCTTATTGTGTATTTGCGCCCTTGTATGAGACCCTTGATTATGATAAATCTGCCCTGATCGTCTCTTAGCACCTCTATATTTTCCATGGGTAAATTATTACTCAGAAGGATGGCCACTCCCTTCGTTTTTGAGTTGGGTGAATTGCTCATGTATATGTGCGGGAAACGCTTATTGGTTAAGCGTGGGGCATCATTTCCTTTAAAATGCGTTTCTTGTAGCAGGATTATTGTGGCTCTCTGCTTCCACATATCATTCAGCAGGGCCGTCCGTTTTTTTGGTAGATTTAGCCCCCTGGTGTTGATAGATATAATCTTTAATTGTGCCATCCGTTAAACCAGTCGGTGGCACTTGAATCTGGATTACGCATGGACCCAAAATGTAAACATAAATCAAACTTATGAACTAAAATTGAAACAGTTAACATAATAGGTGGATTTTCATACAGCGTCGACTGTAGTATAGTACTGAAAAATGGAAGAAATAAGCATTCATAGTCACAAGGACTGACCTATGTGGGAGAGGAGGAACCATTAAAGGCAAAAGCCCCCATCCTGAACCTTCCCTCCCCGCTCCACTAATATAAACAGATTGCCCATGTTACACTCCCAGAGTGATATCACCATCCGATATTAAAAATAACCGTATAGCTGTGCATGAGAAGTGAACGTTTTTAATTCTTACCCCTCTCCCCCCTTGCCCACTGTTCCAGGTGTTATTCCCTTGCAGACGGGCTCTACTGTATTGTTTCATCTGACGTCTATCACTCTATAGCTGAAAATGATTGATCAATGTTACCTCATTTCGTGAGATTATGCCAGAATTCCTTTGAATTCTGTGTGGTATAGCCTGTAGCACGTATCATTGCTGCTGTGCGCCCATGCCGTCTCCAAAATAGGGGGAGCAGCCATCATGTGCAGCAAGTTGTGCAACGCAATATTGAGTAAGGGAATCTTCCAGAAGCTCATGTACGAGCTATTCTGTGATATGGCAAGCTGTTAGCTGTAGAATTGCCCCATTCCCATCAGAAAATCGGGGTAGCGTAGAAGCGTAACTAGGAGTATGGAAGACATGCGCCACAGGCTTAGTATCTCTTGCTCTCATGTATTCCGAGCGGGCAGGGCGCACACCAAAAGAGTATTCTGTGTACAATTTGAAATAAGCATTCTATTTATATATAAGCAGCCTATATGAGTACAGTGAGCTGGTAGCTAAAATCAACCATCTAACAACCTCAATTCCATAGCATACAGTAGTACTAATGCACAGGTTTGTTAATTCTAATATATGGACCGGCAACTGAGCTGTATCCCATGTTGGCTGATCAAACCAGCCCCAAACACCGTATATGGTGTATCTGCATGTCATAAGGTTCAAATTGCACATAGCTTTCTAGAGTATAGAGCTGGCATGTGGATCCTGGTGTTCAGCAGCAGGTGTGGAGTCATTCAAGTTAAAAGCATAGAAGTGCAGGTAAGCAGGTTAGCCCTAGCTCACCCAACCTATGCTGGAGCCCCCCCACACAGGTAGGAACACAGAGCCCTTTAGATTGATCTCATTGTAAGCTCTTTTGTCAGTACTGGTAGCACCTTATCTTCTTTACATACGTATCTGAGTACGGGTAAGTCTCCCTGCCCAAAATCCATCATAAGTCTGACAGTGTATTACCCCTTTCCAGATTAATCGATGCAGGCATAAGTATGTGTTGGCGCCTTACTAAAGTATGGCTTCTAGCCAAAGGGATGTAGTTTGCCAGTATAGTCATGGGGGTAGAAGGCCCTCGGGTAATCCGTACAGCTATAGCGGCAGAATAAAGAAAGACTTGTCTGAGAAGTGACTGTGTCACGGGTGTTCAAGGTTTTCGCTTATATTTCTTCATGCGATTTTCTCCGATTTTGCCTCTGCTTCTTTGGTCGTTGTGGAAGGCCTAGGGCCAGCTGCTCTGGGATCCATTCAGGGACTTCCATCTCTGGTAGATCCAGGGAGCGAAACAGGTCTGGTAGATCCGCGGGATTTTTCAGGATGAAAGATTTGTCTCCCTTTGTGATAATAACCTGGAAAGGGAAACCCCATCAGTAGAATACCTCATTTTCCTGTAGTAGTTTCAGGAGTGGCTGTAAAGCTCTACGTTGAGCGAGGGTACTCGGTGCTAGATCTTGAAAGAAGGTAAGTGGATGCCCGTCATGGTGGATCTCTACGCGGTTTCTCGTCGCCTTCATGATGCATTCCTTTACTCCAAGATAGTGCAGCCTACAGATGACATTGCGAGGCGGGTCGCCTTCCTTCGGCATGGATTAGAGAGAGTGATGGATTCTGTCGATCTTTATTGCTTCCTCCGCTCTGTTTCCCAGGAGGCCATTAAAAATGGCGGTAACTGTGGGGAGTAGCTGTTGTGAGGTTATAGACTCCGGTAGGCCTCGCAGTCGGATATTATTACGCCTACTTCGGTTCTACAGATCCTCCAAACCTGTTCGCAGGTGCGTATTCAATGCTTGTTGTTTGGTGTGGGCTGCCTGCAGTTTCGCCAGGTCTGCTTTTACTGTCGCCATGTCTGTTTCTAGAGCAACCAGCCTGCTATCTTGCTCCGTAACCTCTGCTCTGAGTATCTGCAGATCTGCTCTTGTAGCGGTTGTTATTTTTTCAGCTAGATCTGTCAGGTCACTTTTTGTAGGCAGGCTGTGGAGATAATCTCGGATTTCATTTAGAGAGCGGGTTGTCGCTTCTTGCAGTGCAGTCTCCGAGGCCTTCCCACTCGTGGCAGCCTCAGCGGTGGCAGCCATCTTGGTTTGAGCTTTCTCCGTGGATCTGAGGTATTTGGTAACTGATTGTTGTACAGTGGAATTCTTTCTTTTGATCTCCTGCTTGTGTGTTTTTCTTCCTGGAAGCAGTAGCCATACTCTGGTATCTTTTCGCTGAGGGAATCTTGTTTTCTGGGGTGTAGTGTGTTGTAGAGCTGGGAGCTCAACTCCGGCACATCTTCACCCGTTCATGGCTGACTCCACCCCCCTCGTGTCCCTTCTTTTTCCATTCCCCTAGTTGGTTCCATTACCATTTCAGTCAGTGTTCTATTTTTATAAGCACAGTCCTGGGTTAATTTCAACAATGTACGTTGAAATATGGTACAACAAACTTATTTTCCAGCAATGGCCAAAAGGGAAGATAGGTTCATTACTGTGCTGCCTTTAGAGGACTGGGATACTATGTTCTTGTGCTTGGCCAAGTCTTCTATTAACTGTACAATTAAGGAGAGGAGCTATAAAATCTTTTATGACTGGTAGAGAACTCCCGCCTTGCTTCGCGTTAGGGGCTTGGCTCATTTAGATCGATGTTTCAGGGTTTGCAGTCATTTAGCTGACCAGGCCCATTGCTGATGGTCCTGTCCAGTGGTTCAACAGCTGTGAATTGAATGATTCCAGTTAGCATCTTCTGCTATGGAAGTTTCCATTCCTCCTGATCCTTTGGTGGAACTGTTCCATAACTCCTCTCCCATCCTCTCTAAATATCAGAACCTGCTCTTCAATAATCCTGAAATGCAGCTAAGGCTCTGATTGCCATTGAGTGGAAATCTCCACCCCTTCACCTCACGGCACTTTTCCACAAGCTGCATGAAATGTTCCTGCTGGAATAAATTACCTTTTCTTTACAGAACAGTGCCTACAAGTTCAATAAAATATGGTCCCCATGGGCCGATTCCCATCTGTCCGTGCATGCCACACCATGCTCCTGTTGTGCACGATCACTGCATCATGCATTGACTTGAATTGTATAGCAGGATAAAAGAGACCGAAAAGCCCTCCTACTAATAAGCAATGCTTGGCGAAATTTACCTTTTTAAAACAGGAAGAAACTTGGAATAATTCACCTATAAGTGAACATTTGTGGTTACCCACAAAGCACTACTACTGAATATGCAAATTATCTCTTTGCCCCTGTAAGCCAGGCTTCTAAAGTCAGTAGAAACACCTACTTTCATATACATGTATCGCTACATACAATATCTATGCACATTCTTATTGCCATCTTGAAACTTGGCAATACAAATGTCTGTAGCAATCTCCCCTCACTGTATCCTATACGGGCATACTACCCCTATATATATATATATATATATATATATATATATATATATATATATATATATATATATATATATATACATACATACACACAGTACAGACCAAAAGTTTGGACACACCTTCTCATTCAAAGAGTTTTCTTTATATTCATGACTATGAACATTGTAGATTCACACTGAAGGCATCCAAACGATGAATTAACACATGTGTTAGTATAGTACATAACCAAAAAGTGTGAAAGACTGGTCAAATAGCCCTTACACAGCCTGAAGGTGTGTTTGGGGTCATTGCCCTGTTGAAAAATACGATGGTCCAACTAAACGCAAACCGGATGGAATAGCATGCCGCTGCAAGATGCTGTGGTAGCCATGTTGGTTCAGTATGCCTTAAATTTTGAATAAATCCCCAACAGTGTCACCAGCAAACCACCCCCACACCATCACACCTCCTCCTCCATGCTTCACGGTGGGAACCAGGCATGTAGAGACCATCCGTTCACCGTTTCTGTGTCGCACAAAGACACGGTGGTTGGAACCAAAAATCTCAAATTTGCACTCATCAGACCAAAGCACAGATTTCCACTGGTCTAATGTCCATTCCTTGTGTTCTTTAGCCCACACAAGTCTCTTCTGCTTGCTGCCTGTCCTTAGCAGTGGTTTCCTAGCAGATATTCTACCATTAAGGCCTGATTCACACAGTCTCCTCTTAACCGTTGTTCTAGAGATGGGTCTGCTGCTAGAACTCTGTGTGGCATTGACCTGGTCTCTAATCTGAGCTGCTGTTAACCTGCAATTTCTGAGGCTGGTGACTCGGATGAACTTATCCGCAGCAGAGGTGACTCTTGGTCTTCCTTTCCTGGAAGCATGTGAAGCAGTTTCTTTGTAGCATTTGATGGTTTTTGAGACTGCACTTGGGGACACTCACAGTTTTCCTAATTTTTCAGACTGACTGACCTTCATTTCTTAAAGTATTGAAGGGCACTCATTTTTCTTTAATTAGCTGCTTTTTTCTTGCTATAATACAAATTCTAACAGTCTATTCAGTAGGACTATCAGCTGTGTATCCACCTGACTTTATAAGGCAAGAAATCACACTTATTAAACCTGACAGGGCACACCTGTGAAGTGAAAACCATTTCAGGTGACTACCTTTTGAAGCTCATCAAGAGAATGCCAAGAGTGTGCAAAGCAGTAATCAAAGCAAAAGGTGGCTACTTTGAAAAACCTAGAATATGACATTTTCAGTTGTTTCACACTTTTTGGTTATGTACTATACTAACACGTGTTAATTCATAGTTTGGATGCCTTCAGTGTGAATCTACAATGTTCATAGTCATGAAAATAAAGAAAACTCTCTGAAGGAGTTGGTGTGTCCAAACATTTGGTCTGTACTGTATACAGTGGCTTGCAAAAGTATTCGGCCCCCTTGAAGTTTTCCACATTTTGTCACATTACTGCCACAAACATGAATCAATTTTATTGGAATTCCACGTGAAAGACCAATGCAAAGTGGTGTACACGTGAGAAGTGGAACGAAAATCATACATGATTCCAAACATTTTTTACAAATAAATAACTGCAAAGTGGGGTGTGCGTAATTATTCAGCCCCCTTTGGTCTGAGTGCAGTCAGTTGCCCATAGACATTGCCTGATGAGTGCTAATGACTAAATAGAGTGCTCCTGTGTGTAATCTAATGCTAGTACAAATACAGCTGCTCTGTGACTGCCTCAGAGGTTGTCTAAGAGAATATTGGGAGCAACAACACCATGAAGTCCAAAGAACACACCAGACAGGTCAGGGATAAAGATATTGAGAAATTTAAAGCAGGCTTAGGCTACAAAAAGATTTCCAAAGCCTTGAACATCCCACGGAGCACTGTTCAAACATTCATTCAGAAATGGAAGGAGTATGGCACAACTGTAAACCTACCAAGACAAGGCCGTCCACCTAAACTCACAGGCCGAATAAGGAGAGAGCTAATCAGAAATGCAGCCAAGAGGTCCATGGTGACTCTGGACGAGCTGCAGAGATCTACAGCTCAGGTGGGGGAATCTGTCCATAGGACAACTACTAGTTGTGCACTGCACAAAGTTGGCCTTTATGGAAGAGTGGCAAGAAGTAAGCCCTTGTTAACAGAAAAGCATAAGAAGTCCTGTTTGCAGTTTACCACAAGCCATGTGGGGGACACAGCAAACATGTGGAAGAAGGTGCTCTGGCCAAAATGCAAAACGCTATGTGTGGCGGAAAACTAACACTGCACATCACTCTAAACACACCACCCCCACTGTCAAATATAGTGGTGGCAGCATCATGCTCTGGGGGTGCTTCTCTTCAGCAGGAATAGGGAAGATGGTCAGAGTTGATGGGAAGATGGATGGAGCCAAATATAGGGCAATCTTGGAAGAAAACCTCTTGGAGTCTGTAAAGACTTGAGACTGACCAGCAGGACAACGACCCTAAACATAAAGCCAGGGCAACAATGGAATGGTTTAAAACAAAACATGTCCATGTGTTACAATGGCCCAGTCAAAGCCCAGATCTAAATCCAATCGAGATTATGTGGCAAGATCTGAAAACTGCTGTTCACAAACGCTGTCCATCTAATCTGACTGAGCTGGAGCTGTTTTGCAAAGAAGAATGGGCAAGGATTTCAGTCTCTAGATGTGTAAAGCTGGTAGAGACATACCCTAAAAGACTGGCAGCTGTAATTGCAGCAAAAGGTGGTTCTACAAAGTATTGACTAAGGGGGCTGAAATATTACGCACACCCCACTTTGCAGTTATTTATTTGTAAACAATGTTTGGAATCATGTATGAATTTCGATCCACTTCTCACGTGTACACCACTTTGTATTGGTCTTTCACGTGAAAATCCAATAAAAACTGATTAATGTTTGTGGCAGTAATGTGACAAAATGTGAAAAACTTCAAGGGGGCCGAATACTTTTGCAAGTACACTGTATATCTATCTATCTATCTATCTATCTATCTATCTATCTATCTATCTATCTATCCACACACACATACAGGATCTTCTCAAAAAATTAGCATATTGTAATAAAGTTCATTATTTTCTGTAATGTACTGATAAACAGACTTTCATATATTTTAGATTCATTACACACAACAGAAGTAGTTCAAGTTTTTCTTATTGATGATTTTGGCATACAGCTCATGAAAACCCAAATTTCCTATCTCAAAAAATTTGCATATTTCATCCGACCAATAAAAGAAAAGTGTTTTTAAAACAAGAAAAGTCAATCTTCAAATAATTATGTTCAGTTATGCACTCAATACTTGGTCGGGAATCCTTTTGCAGAAATTACTGCTTTAATGCGGTGTGGCATGGAGGCAATCAGCCTGTGGATAGGAAGCCAGTGGAGGGATCAGGTGTTATGGAGGCCCAGTATGCTTCGATAGCGGCCTTAAAGAGACACTGAAGCGAAAAAAAATGATGATATTATGATTTGTATGTGTAGTACAGCTAAGAAAAAAAACATTAAGATCAGATACATCAGTCTAATTGTTTCCAGTACAGGAAGAGTTGAGAAACTCCAGTTGTTATCTCTATGCAAAAAAGCTATTAAGCTCTCCGACTAACTTAGTCGTGGAGAGGGCTGTTATCTGACTTTTATTATCTCAACTGTAATTGAACTGTTTACTTTTCCTCTGCTAGAGAAGAGTTCATTACTTCACAGACTGCTCTGAAAGACTCATTTTGAATGCTGAGTGTTGTGTAATCTGCACATATTATAGAGTGATGCAATGTTAGAAAAAACGCTATAAACCTGAAAATAAAAATATGAGAATATTTTCTTTGCTGCTAATCTTCTAGTAATTATTCATAGTACACAACCAATTCATTGTATCATATATTTTTTTTCGCTTCAGTGTCTCTTTAAGCTCATCCAGAGTGTTGGGTCTTGCGTCTCTCAACTTTCTCTTCACAATATCCCACAGATTCTCTATGGGGTTCAGGTCAGGAGAGTTGGCAGGCCAGTGTCTCTCTCTCATATATATATATATATATATATATATATATATATATATATATATATATATATATATATATATATATATACACACACACACACACACACACACACACACACACACACACACACACAATAAATATATATATTGGCAAGGTTATCTCCTCCATGGGTTTTAACTATCATCTGTATGCAGATGACACCCAGATCTACCTCCACACCCCTGACATATCCACCACTACCATGGACAAGGTCTCCTCCTGCCTACAGGCATCTCCTACTGGATGTCCGCTAGGTTCCTGAAACTAAATCTAGACAAAACGGAATTTATGATCTTCCCACCCCGGCCATCCACGAACCTCCCAGATGTGCATATCACTGTTAAGCACACTACCATTCGCCCTACCTCTCAAGCCCGCTGTCTGGGTGTCACCCTTGACTCCGCACTGTCCTTCACTTCCCACATCCAAAACCTCACAAAGTCCTGTAACTTCCACCTTCGTAACATCTGTAAGATTCGCCCTTTCCTGACCTCTGCCATAAACAAACGCCTCATCCACGCCCTCATAATTTCCCGCCTTGACTACTGCAATGCCCTGCTGTCTGGTCTCCCTATGACCCGAACAGCCCCACTGCAGTCCATCATGAATGCGGCAGCCAGAATTATCCACTGCTCCCATCGCTTCACCACGGCAGATCTCCTCCATGAATCCCTCCACTGGCTTCCTATCCAGTCCAGAATCAGATTCAAGATACTGTGTCTGACCTACAAATCTGTCCACAAAACCTGTCCAACCTACATTTCCGATCTTACTCAGAGGTACACACCTAGCCGCTCACTCCGCTCTTCCAATGAACTTCGCCTAACCGCCCCCCACATCACCCAGTCCCATGCAAGCCTCCAGGACTTCTCAAGAGCTGCTCCAACACTATGGAACTCCCTACCTTCACCCATTAGGGCAGCCCCCTCCTTCAACATCTTCAAGAAAGCCCTCAAAACTCACCTTTTCACTCTGGCCTACTACCCCTCACAAGTGCTCTAAACCTACAGCTGAACTCTGGTCCCCTACCATTCGTGTCCTTACCTCTCCCTCTAGATTGTAAGCCTTTGGGCAGGGTTAGCCTCCTCCTTTTGTGTCCTACCTGATCATGCACCTCCATTACTGTGAACCCATGCTATGCATCTGAGTGAACCTAACTTGCCTAATCTCCATGCTCCATCCAGTGACTGACTAAGCATTACCTGGTACTCATACTATGGTGTGTGATCTGGTTTTCTTGTATTCCTGTATTGTCATATTGCTGTATGTCACCCCTAAATATTGTCTGTGACCTAAATTAATGTTCAGCGCTGCGTAATATGTTGGCGCTTTATAAATACAATAAATATATATATATATATATATATACACATATATATATATATATATATATATATATATATATTATAGTCTCTTGTTTGGCTGTTTAGACTGTTGGCTTTAGTTCCAACCCCTATAAAACTTCAGAGAATGATTTAAAGAACATACAATCCTGTTATTAATGTTCAAATTAAAAGTAGTGCACATCGTATGTAAAATAAATATGAAAGATTTGTCTTAGCAGTGCAGTTGGTTTGGTGGATAACGTTCACCTAGCCTCCCAGTTTGAATCCTAGCCAGGGCCCTAACTGCGTTTGTATGTTCTCCCCTTGTCTGTGTGGTTTATCTCTGCAAACGTGTATAACATACTCCCAAAAAAATTGTGAAATAGGTTTTATTAAGTATTTAAAAAAGTGCTAATTAAATAGCATTATTCTAGATCTAAGCCCAACAATCCCATAAAAGCACATTTAATTCCATAAAAACAATAACTGAATTGTATGATGCATTTCGTGGGGCAATTTCGCCCCTCCCGACAACCTACCGGAGGAAGCGGGGGAAGAATGCCCCTGGAAAATGGTTACTGAGATCCCTCAGTACTAATAAAAACCTTTTAACCTCCCTGGCGGTTCATTCATTTCTGAATTTCGAGAACTGAGAACTGTCAAAACGTTTTTTGTTGACAGGATGGAACAAAACCTGTGCTCAAACTAGTCACAGGCCTTATGGAAAGGGCTTAAAGCAAACTATAACCAACCCTCCCCTCCCCTCCCCCAAAGCATGCAACACCCAGCACTGAATTAGCCGAAGAACTCAGGCGTTTCAGTGCCCGAGTGGAAGGCGGCTGAGTGTGGAGCTCCACGAGCCGAACCCTTTCCAGCGGACAGCACACTGCAGAAAGTGCCCCCTCTTTCTCCCCAATCGCCTCTGGAGGTAGCCCGGACCACGCAGACATCCATCTCCCGCTGATGGACCACTACTTGCTGTGGTCAGCCCCTCGGAAGGCCCAGCCGCCAGAGGGGGATCCAACATGGCTGCCGGCATGGCTTCCCCACATGTGTAGCAGCACAGATACCCGGAGTGGGACACTGACTCACAACAAGAGGCCGAATGGGACACCAATAAAGAGCTTCAAGTTCCTCGGAAAGATGAAAGAGGAAAGATGGCAATTGATTATAAAAAGCTAGCCACTGAAGTTGCTAGGAAGCTGGCCCATGAATTGCTAGCAAAGCTGCAGGCCACACTAGATCAATCCCTTCAAGTTATCAATGGCAGATTACAGGCTCATAGCCAGAGACTTGACCACGCTGAATTTTATATTCAAACTATTGACGATGAGAGGGCCAAAGAGGGTGGCGTTTATAAAAAGCTTGCAGTAGAGAATAAGCAGATTAAATAAAAGGTCCAACACGTCAAAATTCGGTCAGGCCGTAATAATCTATGGGTGGTGGGGCTATCCGAATCAATGGCTTAACCTGCACTACAAGAGTTTTGCTCAGTCGCAAGCTTTTCGAGATCTGTGATAACTGACAGATTTTCAAGGGGTAAAGATTCACCTGTTTAATGCCTACTCTGTGGAGGTCTCTAAAACACATCAATCAAAAAGAAGATAATAAGACAAGTACCCACACTTTAAAGTTGGCGATTGAGGCACTTTCCTTTCTGAGGAATACTACGGATGGTCCTCCATAAGTCACTTCACTGTTTCAGGTGTCTTACTTCCAGTGTACTGGCAGGTAGAACTGCCATCCCAATCTAGGAGGAATCTCTCTTTTGGTTGTTACTTGAAACAATCTTGCATTTTATTTTTCTTTCCAAATTTATCTGTTCAACCATTAGGTGATAAAGTATGTAGTATTCACTAAACAATTTACCTCAGGCAAACCTAAAGTGAACTATTCTGTCTTTACGTTAAGGAGAGATCTCTAAAGTTAACGTTTCAATCCTTAAAATAATGACAAAATTCTAAAGTTAAAGATGGGGTTAATTCACAGAGAGGAATGCAAGCGTAACGTGTGTGAGAAGTTATCAAATAGCTTGAGCTGTTGTTACGTGGAGCGTTACTACAGACAGTAATGTTAAAGGGACTCCGAGCAGTGCAGAAACTATGAAAAGATGCATATCATTTTAAAGCTCTCTTTCTCCTCTTTCCAATGATATATAAACCACCGCCCTACGCCTTTTAGTTTTCGCTATTTTCGCGATTGAAATTGCCGCGGCCGCAATTTCAATCGCGAAAATAAAGAAAACTAAAAGGCGTAGAGTGACGATTTGGGTGTCGCCAGAAAGAGGAGAAAGAGAGCTTTAAAATGATATACATCTTTCCATAGTTACATTGTATTACACAGGACGACACTTTCCCCAGTGTCAGCAGCTCCATTCAGCAGAAAAAGTCGGCCTGTGTAATACAATATAACTATGGAAAGATGGATATCATTTTAAAGCTCTCTTTCTCCTCTTTCTGGCGACACCTAAATCGTTGCCCTACGCCTTTTAGTTTTCTTTATTTTCGTGATTGAAATCATGGCCGTGGCAATTTCAATCGCGAAAATAGCGAAAACTAAAAGGTGTAGGGCAGTGGTTTATATATCATTGGAAAGAGGAGAAAGAGAGCTTTAAAATGATATGCATCTTTCCATAGTTTCTGCACTGCTCGGAGTCCCTTTAAGTGAAGCATTGTGAGCTGTCAGTGTCTGGTTTATATTTTACCAGTTTATGCAGAAGGGGACTCTTTATAGAGAGAAATATGCACAGCAAGCACACAGAGAGGAAAGGAGAGGGAGACACCAAGCGTATACGTACACACACACACACACACACACACACACACACACACACACACACACACACACACACACACACACACACACACACACACACTCACACTCTCTCTCTCTTTTTCCTAGCTGTCCTGCTCTGACTAGCTCTAATCATCATAGCAGCAGGAGAGGTGGAGCTACATCCTGCCTGCATGTGCTCCACCCCTCCCTATTAGCTGTTGTGAAAATAACTACAGAAGTTATAATTTAAGGACTGAAGTGATAAGACAACACTCTCGCTATGAAAATGTTTCACTACACTTTTAATGAGGCAAGCTTCTTTAGTGAATTAACACTTAAAATACTAATTGATGTGTGGTGATAGGTTTTCACTTGCCTTATCACAAGCATGAGCTTAGTGAATTGTGGCCAAAGTTTTATTTTTGTGGGTTTCTTGGTTTCTTTTTGGAATAGTTGCCAGCATTATGTCAGGGTGACCTAGTATTGGCTGCTGGCTATGTTATTGGTTGGGGTAGAGGCAGGGGGGGGAATAAAGGTTCTTGTCATTTCTGTTATGCATAAAGGTGGAGGGTTATGGTTAGCATTGTACAACTGCAGTTCGATTTGTAACCCACTCTGTTCATGGCTTTGAAAGTCACTTCCTGGAATTTAAAGGGACTTCGATCCCATGGCTAACATTCTATAGTGCTACAACACCACAAAAACGGATGTAGCATTACCAAAGGAACGCCATCTATCAAAGAAGCATTTGAAATGTATGCAGAAATCCTGGGTGGGGCAAGTCTTTGGCTACCCCGCTCAGAACCATAAATCGGGAGTTCTTATTCTGCTACTCAAGAATATTCAAGGGGAGTTTGCTGATGTTCAATCTCATGGGGAAGGTAGATGGGTGAGACTCCAGTTGTGGTTGTCTAGTGAAGATAGTGTTTTTCAGTGTATATGCACCTACTGAGGAGGACAAACCATTTTATGCCAGATTATTATCTAAGACTCTCTCATTGGGACATGTAACATTTATACAAGGGGGGTGATTTCCATGCGCAGTTTGCAAGAAGATAGATCTAAGAGCTCCTTATCCAGTGCTCTTACGATCTCTAAATCTTTATTGTTGGGCGATTATTTACAATCTTCCAAGCTATGCGATAGCTGGAGGTCTTCCATGATATTTGGGCCCACCTTAACTACTTTCTAATATCCCCTCACGCTATGTCTCAGCCTTATTATCATTATTATTTAGTATTTATATAGCGCCAACATATTACGCAGCGCTGTACAGTATATATAGTCTTGCTTAGGTGAACTACAGCAATGGATGAGTGACAACTGGCTGAGACTGAATTCAGATAAAACTGAAATCCTTATCGGAGGGCAGCGCATGGCAACAAAACAACTTAACTTGCAGTCTTCACCACTGAGAATAGGAGGCACAGATCTACACAGCTCTGAGCATGTGTGGAGCCTGGGAGTTCTAACTGGTGGGGATTTAAACTTCAGAACTCACATCTCTGCTGTGGTGAAATCATCCTATTTTCACCTGAAGAACATCGCAAAAATCAAGCACCTCATCCCCCCAGAAGATCTACCAAGCTTAGTTCATGCCTTCATACATCCCGAGTGGACTACTGTAAAAGAGGTTTAAAATTCAAATCTTTATTAGTTCAGGTAAGACCAGCACAGCAGAACGACTGACATGTTTCGGGTTGACAATGGCCCTTAATCATAGCACAAGTTCCAATGTAACAAACGAAAGAAGGGGCGCTCTGAGCTTCAATTATAAATCAAGATATGCTCTCCCAGGACAGGTCTCACCTGGTTCAAGTTTGCAAGCCAAACTTGAACCAGGTGAGACCTGTCCTGGGAGAGTGCATCTTGATTCATAATTGAAGCTCAGAGCTCCCCTTCTTTTTTGTGTTTATCCAGTGGCTTTTGGGAGCAGCTGAGCGAATAGCGGGTGGCCTGATCGCACTTGGGGCTAATCCACTACCTCACTTTCTTTATGAATGTAACAAACGAGACATATATACCCCGGATCTTGCCCCCTCTCAGGTGAGTCAGCAAGGACCCACCCCAAAAGGAGTATGAGAGGGAGGGGAAATGGAGAGGCTAAAAAGAGGTGTCCAGATTCACACCTATAGGTGGATATATGAAAATAAAAGCAATAAAGATACAAAATTGCTTATGAAGAGGCAAAAGTCAGCACACACATGTGAAAAGCACTTTATCACAAATAATGTGTACAAATGCAAGCATACACGCAGTTAAAATCTCAAATATGCATCAGTGCATGCATAAATATGCATGCAGAAAACACGGCCATGTTTAAGATAAACCAACAGAAAACCCTAACCGAGCGCAATAGGTAACACAGCCGAAAACGTGCCTACAACTGTTTATCCCGATGAATATGCCATTGAGTGGAAGGCAATCTTATCTTACTGTTCCAATAAACTTATGAAACCTATCATTGCAGCGATTAGTAGACTTGCGCTTACAGGTGTCTGGGATTTGATAGACTCTTACTAAGTTTACTTCTCTACAACAGTATGATGACCTTAATACGAAACTCAAGGACAACATTTCTAAGATGGAGTCTTTAATCACTGACATCAAGTGCATCAAATAACTACGGGATTTGGACGACTATAAGAAAGGGGTGGGTTATGAGTGGGGGCGTTGGGAGAGCATTTTAAGGTCTCCTAGACGAGGGCTTAGGAAGATACCATGACAACCTAAAGATAAGCCAGGGGGGAAAAAGGTGACCTTTAGCTCGCCACAGACTTCTGACTCGCAATCTGAGTGGTCTGATGCCTCAGGGGCAGAAGGTTGTAATTTTCAAGCTGGGGCAATTGGTTCCACGGTTTTGAATGTTCCACCATCAAACGGTCAAGGTCTTCCTCCAGATTCGTACTACAGGAAGCCCTAGCACCACAAAAAAAAAAAAGGGAAAGGTCGAATCAGAAGGGCGGGTGTGACTGTGAAGCATAGGAGTCTCCATTGAGTCTTTGGACACCAATCCCCATGTTACGGTGGCCAATTTATATGCCACAATTTTATCTTTTGATGAGATTATACTTCTATCTCGGGGGCTCTCATTTGCTCCGACTCACCAATTTGATGTTTTCAATACGTTAAGAGATACTAATAGGTTTATTAGATTCATTTTGCTCCGAAAGCATTTTGCGGAGTCAGGCTCGGCAGAGGATGAAGGGCCAAAGGTGGTAAATGTGGATTTGCCTGACAGACAGACTTTTAGGGATACTCGGTCTCTATTACATCTGGAGAAATTGCTCACGGAGACCATGCCCTTTGTGTCTAAGGATCATGTCAAGCCCATTTCCACTCGGAATGCTTCTTTTTATCCTAAATCTGCACGTAGTCCTCCTGTCCATGTCTTTCAGGGTCTTGTGGAGCAACAACTGCTTAAACTAGCCTCTTCTAAACTAGGCAGGTGTGGCCATTCGAATTTGTCGGCATCTGAACGACTATGAAAGAAACCACTCTGTTAGAGAAAGGCCTATCTTTTTGTGGTGAAGAAACCAACTGGTCCGCTTTGGGGCTTGAATGTAGTCCTAAATTCTCTTATAGCATTCCCCTTTGAGCCCATGGATCAAATTTCCATTAAGGACTTAAAGCTAAAGACGTGTTTGTTAGTATCAGTGACTACAACCATCCGTATTGGGGAAATACAAGCCTTAAACATAAAGCCACCATTTATGACTATCCAACTGGATTGAATCACTTAAGTTTTTCTCCAAAAGTAGTGACTGATTTCCATAGAGAACATGAAATCTTTATCCCTCCTTTTTGTCCGAATCCTTCAAACCGCAAAGAGGAAAAGTTTTGTTCCCTGGATGTCAGGAAGATGATTTTGTTTTATCTAGATAAAACTGCCTAGTGGAGAAATGAAGATAATTTATTTCTTCAGTTTCAGGGGGCTCGTAAAGGATTAAGAGCATCCAAGAGTACTCTCAGTAACTGGTTAAAGTTATGTATAAGCAAAGCTTATGAAATAGCAGGTAAGCCAGCTCCTGTAAATGTCAAGGCACACTCTACTAGGGCTGTATCCTCTTCCTGGGCAGAAAGGAATTCTGCCTCAGTACTCCAAATTTGTAAGGCTGCCACATGGTCCTCTTATGACACCTACATAAAGCACTACTGTTTGGATTTACCAAGTCATCAAGACTTGGGGCTTGGTCGCAAAGTATTGTCTGCGGTGGTCCCACCCTAAGAGAGGTAATAATCTAACTCTCATGGTTCACCCGGAGTAGAGGCAAGCAGAAGCCAATAATTACACTTACCTGTAATTGGATTTCTGCGTAGCCTCCACAACGGGTGGACATACCTACCCAAATCTAACGGTAAGTCTCCTACTGAGTCAAGGTAATAGTCTATGCACTGAGGCTAGGTAGGAGGATGTGGCTATTTAATTGTATCTTGTGCTTCCTGTCCCCTTGGCAGGCGGGGCTATCTCATGGTTCACCCGTCGTGGAGGCTACACAGAAATCCAATTACCGGTAAGTGTAATTATTGGCATCCATCCAGAAAATAAAGTACAACACCAGCCTGCTCCCTCACATATCCCTGTTGATCCAGAGGAAGGTAAAAAAAAACCTTACAAGGCATGGTCCCAATTAGCCCCAAAAGGGAAAAACATTCCTTCCCGACTCCAGATGGCAATCAGATAAAAATCCCTGGATCAACACCACTGGGCATTATCTAGTAATTATAGCCATGGAGGTCTTTCAACGCAAGCAAAACATCTAAGCCCCCTTTAAATGCAGATATAGAATTTTCCATAACTACTTCCTGTGGTAATGCACTCTCTGCCCAGGAGGTTGAAACTGCTCTGTTTGAATGAGCTTTCACTTTAGCTGAAAGTTGTTTCCCTTGTTGATAATAAGCCAAATAAATAGCCTGTTTTATCCATCTGGCTATAGTTGCTTTAGAAGCCTGTTTACCTCGAAAACAGCACTAACAGGGCATTTGAATGTCTCCAAGAACTAGTACGCTGCATGTACTCAATAACACATCTTCTGACATCTAGATGATGCAGTCTTCTTTTTGATTTGATGGACTACTGCAAAAAGAAGGAAGGAATATCTCCTGGGACCTGTGAAACTTTGACACAACTTTGGGTAAAAAAGCCGGATCCAATCTAAGTGTAATTCTGTCATCTGATACTACACAGTAAGGCTCTAAGATAGACAATGCCTGTAACTCTCCCACTCTTCTGGCTGATGTTATAGCTAAGAGAAACGCCTTCTTAAGTGATAAATTTTTATCTGAACTTTCTTCCAGAGGTTCAAAGGGAGGATCACATAAACCCTGCAGGACTGTGTTTAGATCCCAAGGAGGCACTCTATTCTGAATAGAAGGACGAAGTCTTTTCAGTGCTATAAAAAAATCTTATAACATATTCTTCTTCAGCCAATTTCCTGTCAAGAAAAACACTCAAGGCTGAAACTTGTACTTTAAGGGTACTGATGCTTAATCCCTTCTGAAATTCACTTTGAAGAAATTCTAAGACTGAATTAGACTGACATATTTCTGTCATTGGTATCACACCAACTACTGTAAACTCTCCATGCTTTATAGTAAATCTGACGTGTAATCTTCTTCCTGCTTTGTATGAGAGTCTCCCATAATTTGTTAGAGAAACCTTTACTCTTCAGTAAACGCCATTCAGGCTCCAAGCAGAAAGATGAAGGCTCAGGTTGGGGTGAACTGCTGGTCCCTGAATCAGTAAGTCCGCCTGGTCCGGAAGAATTAGATGATCTGTAGCTAACCGCTGTAGCAGCGCAAACCACGGTCTCTTGGGCCAATATGGGACAATCAGAATTGCTTGAGCTCTGTCCTGGTAAATCTTGTTGACCACCTTCGAAATCAAATGTAGAGGGGGAAAGATGTACATCTTTTGATGACTCCAACTGATTGAAAATGCATCCAGAGCCCAAGGCTTGTCTTCGGGACACAGGGAGCAGAACAGACGGCACTTCGCATTGTTTCTTCTGGCAAACAAATCTACCTGAGGTACATTCCACCGATCTATCAGCTGTTGAAATACTCGGTCGTTGAGACTCCACTCGTCCTGTGAGAGACTATGTCTGCTCGGATAATTCGCCAGGCAATTCAGGGTCCCCTCAGGTGAACCGCTTTTAATGACTGCACATTCCGTTCTGCCCAGTGCAGCATCCTTGAAGATTGAAGTTGTAGTCATCTGCTCCTTGTACCCCCTTGATGATTTATTTAAGCCACCACCTTACTGTTGTCTGTGCGGATCGTCACATGTGTTTGTAGAATCCGGGCACTGAAAGCTTGTAGAGCCTCCCATACTGCCTGCAACTCTCTGCTGTTTGAAGACCGAAGACGAGATCTGTCCGACCATTGTCCCCGGCAGGCACGGAGCTGGGGGGGGGGGGGTCGGGGTAGGCCAAGTGCCCCCGGGCGCCGGGTACCTAAGGGCGCCCAGCTGAGCTGCTTTGTTGTTTTTTTTTCTGCGGAGGGGAGCAGCGCAGAGAAGAGGGAGAGCTATGCGGACGGTGGAGAAGGGGGCCATCTCCCCTCCTTCTCTCACCTTAGGTGCTTTCCCTCCTTCGCTCTCTCCTCCAGTACTGTCCGGGTGTCTCTGGCGCAGCGGGCGGGACTTACCTCTGTCTCGCTCCAGCGCCGGAAGTTCAGGTGCCGCAGCCGCTGCTCTGGACCAGACCAGAGTAGCGGCTAATCCATCCGGCGCTGCGACGAGACGGAGGTAAGTTCCGCCCGCCGCTGCCAGCCACCCGGACATTAATGGAGGGGAGAGCGAGCGAGGGAGAGCAGCTCTCCTTCTCTGCACTGCTCCCCTCCTGCTGGGGAGCCAGGGAGGGGGACACCCGTCACCCGGCTACCTACTCTGCGCACATATACCCCTGGCTACATATACTGGGCATATATACCCCTGGCTACATATACTGGGCATATATACCCCTGGCTACATATACTGGGCATATATACCCCTGGCTACATATACTGGGCATATATACCCCTGGCTACATATACTGGGCATATATACCCCTGGCTACATATACTGGGCATATATACCCCTGGCTACATATACTGGGCATATATACCCCTGGCTACATATACTGGGCATATATACCCCTGGCTACATATACTGGGCATATATACCCCTGGCTACATATACTGGGCATATATACCCCTGCCTACATATACTGGGCATATATACCCCTGCCTACATATACTAGGCATATATACCCCTGCCTACATATTTTGGGCATATATACCCCTGCCTACATATACTGGGCATATATACCCCTGCCTACATATACTGGGCATATATACCCCTGCCTACATATACTGGGCATATATACCCCTACCTACATATACTGGGCATATATACCCCTGCCTACATATACTGGGCATATATACCCCTGCCTACATATACTGGGCATATATACCCCTGCCTACATATACTGGGCATATATACCCCTGCCTACATATACTGGGCATATATACCCCTGCCAACATATAGTGGGCATATATACCCCTGCCAACATATACTGGGCATATATCTGCACACGAGCTTCTTCTATCCTCTTCTACAATTACCTCCTCACATTCACGTGTACAAGACGTCTCACGTGCCTCACCTCTCCTCTGGAATGCCCTTCCACAACACATCCGCCACTCTCCCACCTTTGAAATCTTTAAACGCTCCCTCAAAACCCACCTTTTCCGACAAGCATATTCTCTAGCTTAGGCCATGCACCCACTAAATAACCTAATTACGCACTGCCTGTACATATACTGTATACATCCCCACCTCTTGTTTCCACCCCATTCCTTTAGATTGTAAGCTCGCAAGGGCAGGGCTCTCACCCTTTTGTGTCATGGAATGTTATTAATGTAATTGCTTGCACACTGTTAGACATTCATACATTTTAGTCATCATGTTAAATCAAATTGTAATCAGCAGTGCTGTATCTTGTATCAGTGTTTATATTTGATGTATATCATTGTCTGTATCATTATGTATCCCTTGTTTGTTTTCTTACATTGTACAGCACCACGGAATATGTTGGCGCTTTATAAATAAATAATAATAATAATAATATATACCCCTGCCTACATATACTGGGCATATATACCCCTGGCTACATATACTGGGCATATATACCCCTGGCTACATATACTGGGCATATATACCCCTGGCTACATATACTGGGCATATATACCCCTGGCTACATATACTGGGGACATATACCCCATGACTACATATACTGGACATATACCCCCTGACTACATATACTGGGCATCTATACCCCTGCCTACATATACTGGGCACATATACCTCTGGCTACCTGTTCTGTGGACATCTCTACCCCTGGCTACCTGTTCTGGGGACATCTATACCGCTGGCCACCTATTCTGGGGACATCTATACTGCTGGCCACCTATTCTGGGGACACCTATAGACCTGGGGCTACCTATTTTTGGGGGGCCTCATGATTTGTTGGGGGCCACATGATTGCTGAATTTGTCTTGTTGGGGGCCTCATGATTGCTGAATTTGTCTTGTTGGGGGCCTCATGATTACTGAATTTGTTTTGTTGGGGGCCTCATGATTGCTGAATTTGCCTTGTTGGGGGCCACAAGATCGCTAAATTTGTCTTGTTGGAGGCCTCATGATTGCTGAGTTGGTCATGTTGGGGCCTCATGTTTGCTCATGATTGCTGAATTTGTCTTGATGGGGGGGGGGCTCATGATTGCTGAATTTGTCTTGATGGGGGGGGGGGGGGGGGCTCATGATTGCTGAATATGTTTTGGAACATGCTGGAAGGTACATACTGAGGGAGGGTGGGTGAGCGTGAGCCTGCTAACCTCCATATACATTTGGCTCCACCCATAACCACGCCCACATTTATTATGTGGCCACGCCCCTTTTTGGCACGGGGGTGCATTAATAGTCTTTGTCCCCGGGCGCTGAAAACCCTAGCTACGCCTTTGGTCCCTGGGCTGTATGAGAGTCCAGATAAGCTCCCCATGCCCAAGAGCTAGCATCTGTTGTGATGATACATTGCATTGGAAAATTCCACAGATTTCCCGCTAGGCGATTTTGAGGCTCGATCCACCAGAGTAAAGACTATTTGACGCTCCATGGAACTAAGAATCGCTTGTCCCACTTGGACAGAATCCAAGTTTGTAGAACTCTGGAGTGAAGTTGACCCCACTGCACTGCTGGGAATGAAGACGTCATTGTTCCCAATAAAGCCATAGCCTTCCTCAGAGATATTGACTTCAGGTTCTGAAAAGAGAGAACAGACTAACAACTATTTTCTATTAGGTAGGAACAGTCTTTTACTGGCCGTACAAATCTCAAACCCCAAAAATTCCATCTTTTGGAGAGGAATCAAGGATGATTTTTCCCAGTTAATTAACCACCCCAGGGTCTGAAGGAAGTCTATAGTGATATTTATCTGGTAATTCACAATATCCACTGAAGGGCCCCAAATAAGCAGGTCATCCAAATATGACATGACTTGGATGGATTGAAGCCCAAGGCCTGCTAAGACTTCCGCCATAACCTTTGTAAAAAGCCATGGAGCAGATGATAAACCACAGGGGAGAGCAACAAACTGAAAGTGCCTTACCTCTCCTTGTAACACCACTGCAAACCTCAGGAACTGTTGTGATTCTAGATGAATAGGCAAGTGAAGATAAGCATCTTTGAGATCCAACGATGTCAAGTAACATCCTTCTTGTAGGAGGTTTACCACTGAACGGATATTGTCCATCTGAAACTTCCTGTATCTGACTACTTTGTTTAGCCTTTTTAAGTTTAAAGCGGTTTAACACCCAGCATTACAACTTTGCTTTAAAAGATTGCTTACAGCTTACAAACTATTATGCCAGATTTTTTTTTAAGCAGAAATTCACTGAATGGGTTAAACATGACATTTTAGTGTTGGATTTAACTAGGAATCCGCATCCGTTCTTATCTGTAGTTACAAAATGTATCTTTATTTGTAATACAAATAGACCTTGGAAAAGCCTGCCGGGGAAGCCCTCTTTGTTCTCTCAGAGCAGTGTTTGTTTGTTACATTGTAGATAGATACATTTGTAACTAAACAAGCAAGCACGAGGAGCATTTCCAGCTAAATGCAGCACTAAAATGTCATGTTTAATCCATTCAGTGAATTTCTGCTAAAAAAAAAATCTGGCATAATAGTTTATAAGCTGTAAGCAATCTTTTAAAGCAAAGTTGAAATGCTGGGTGTTAGACCACTTTAAGATGAACCTGTAGTTTCCCTGTGGTTTCTTTATGAGGAATACAGGAGAGTAGAATCCCAGTCTTTCCTGACATCTTGGCACTCTTCGTATGAACCTTTTCTCTAACAAGGAGGCCACTTCGTCTTGGAGAGCCTGGGCCTGAGCCGGCACTCTTGGGGAGGGAGTTATAAAGAATTGGGAGGGTGTTGGGGCTACAAATTCTATTTTGTATCCCTGTAGAACAATGTCCAATATCCACCTGTTTCTGAAACTTGTCTGCCACTGTTCGTAGTAGTGAGCTAGCCTGCCCCCCACTGGAATCCTGGCGTCATTGCTTTGGCTGCTGTCCGGAGGAGGCGTAAGGAGGGTTATTTCTTGATCGCTGAGTCTTATTAGGGATCCACTTTCTTCTTTGGGATCCTTTATTCCCCTGTTCCGTTTTTTCTGAAGCACGAAAGGAACGATTAGGGTGGACATTTTTCCTCTTATACGGAAAATTATTCTTCTTATCAGCTGATCTTTCCAGCGTCTCCTCCAATTTAGAGCCGAACAGCAAGCCCCCTTCACAAGGTATACTAGAATCAGAATCAATTTTATTTCGCCGAGTAAGTTTGCACCTACAAGGAATTTGTCTTGGCAGTTGCTTAACAAACACAAACAAAAACAATACAAGGGCAGACAGTGTGTATATTACAAGTCAAGGACATTATAAGTATAGTGGCAGTAAGCAATGTGAGAATTGTTCTTTTACAGTTCTGTGGTGATTACTATCAAGTCCTAGCAGCTCTAACGTGGTTCAGCATTAAGTATGGCTACCGCTTGAGGAAAAAAGCTGTTCCTGTGTCTGGAGGTTTTGGTAGCGATTGACCGGAATCTTACTCCTGAAGGCATGCGCTGGAAGATGGAGTGAGCTGGGTGAGAGGTGTCAGAGGCAATTTTGGTTGCTCTTTTTCTGCACCTGCTAGCGTAAAGATCCTGCAGGGAAGGTAAGCTACAGCCAATTATCCTTTCCGCTGTTCGGATGATGCGCTGCAGCCTCCCCTTTTCTAATGCTGAGCAGGAGCTGAACCATACAGTCATAGATAATGTTATGGTGGATTCAATAATTGCAGTGTAGAACTGCACCATTACATTTTGAGGTAGGCCAAACTTTTTCAGCTGCCGTAGATGGTACATCCTCTGTTGCGCTTTCTTGACAATAGAGGCCGTATTGTTATCCCATTTTAGGTTGTGTGAGATCGTGGACCCAAGAAACTTGAATGACTCTACCTGGGTTATTGTGGATCCATTTATGGTTAAGGGGAGGTGCTGGGGGGGAGATCTCCTAAAGTCTATTATCATCTCCATGGTTTTAAGAGCGTTTAGTTCCAAGTTGTTGCTGCTGCTGCAACAGGAAGAAAGCTGTCCCACCACCTGCCTGTATGCAGATTCATCCCCGTTTTGTATGAGATCAACTACTGTTGTGTCATCTGCAAACTTCAGAACCTTAACAGATGGATCTGTGGAGATGCAGTCATTGGTGTACAGTGAGTAGAGCAGTGGGGAAAGCACACAGCCCTGGGGTGCACCAGTACTGACGGTCAGAGAGCTTGATGTGTGTTTACCAAGTCTAACACGCTGTCCCCTATCGGTTAGGAAATCGGTTATCCATTTGCAGATGGATTCAGGTATGTGTAGCTGGGAGAGCTTGTTGTGTAGCAGAGATGGCATTATGGTATTAAATGCAGAGCTGTAATCTATAAATAAAATCCTGGTGTAGGTTCCTGGGGTGTCTAGATGCTGTAGTACATAATGCATACACATGTTCACGGCATCATCTGCGGATCTATTAGGCCTGTAGGCAAATTGCAGAGAGTCCAGCAGGGGATCGGTGATAGATTTCAGGTAAGCATAATTTAGATTTAGATGACGTATCTCCTTGCCAGGTCTTCACCCAGATTCCTCTTTTGGCCGAGTTAACAAGGGTGGTGGCCCTTGCTGTCAGTCTTACAGAATCATCTGCTGCATAAGACAAATAATTAGTTGCATGCAAAATCTTTGGAAAAAAAATTAAAATGTCTTCTCTAGAAATTCCTGAAGCAATCTGGGATTGTACTTCTATTAACCACAGTTTTAACGATCTTGCTACTGCTGTAGAAGCAATAGAAGGCTTTAAGTTCAAGGACGCTGCTTCCCAAGGCCTTCTCAAGATATTATCCATCTTTTTATCAATCGGGTCCTTAAGACTTCCAAAATCTTCAAATTAAAGATCTGATCTTCTGGATACTTTAGATAGGGACGGATCCAGTTTAGGTGAAGCACCCCAAAACGTCTGGTCCTCCGGGATATAAGGATATCTCTTATTTAATGATTTTGGCCAAAATGCTCTCGTCAGGATTATCCCATTCTTTTTTGATAATACCTTTAAGACTATTATGTACTGGTATAAAAGCAATCTGAGGGTCAGAAAGAATTTCATACATCTGATCAAGGGGAGACAAAGTTTTTTGTTCAATGGTAATTCCCATAGCCTGGTGCATAGTTTCTAACAGCTCTTTCATAAAGTCAGTGGAAAAAGCAAATTTTTGATTTTTAACAGATTTATCAGTAGATTTTTCAGTCTCTGAGGGAATTTCTTCCAGAGAGGAAATTTCCACCTCCCCTTCTGACATGTCTGACTCTTCTGAATCGTCATCCCTTCTTTTCCTTTTTAAATTAGGGTCCTCTACAGGGGCTGAACCTGACGGACCTGGTACATCTGAAACTGAGGGAGGTGCAGAAGTTACCGCAGGAGAAGGGATAGGATCTAAATTAGCTGTAATCTCAGGTGCTTTAATTGTTTGCACCGCAGAGGAAATTTCAGATCTAATCCAACCCTTTAACTCCATCATAGTAGGCGTTTCCTCTCTGACCACCTTCTTTGTACAGTCATGACACAGTATTTTAGATAAGGAAGACATTATTTCCACATACAGTACATTTCTTAGGTGTTTTATGCATAGATTTTGACCCGGAATGATGAGGTACAGATTTGTCAGGCTCATCAGGCTTGTCGGGTTTATCAGCTCTCTCCTGTTTTGATCCAGATCTGGATTCTGATTTAGAGTCTGATTTATCCATTTTAGGCTGAAAAAAAACAAATAAAACACCAGCCATTAGCCCAAGCAAGCCTAACAAACCTTCCAAAAGATATGTAGCAAATAACACAGTGCACATACCAGAGAGGGAACGGAGCTTGACTCCACAGAGCCCTGGGAGGAAGTTCCAGCGGCAGCCTCCATAGTCATCAACAGCCAAATGGTGACTACAGCCAAGCTTAAATAGCTTTTTCAAAATTTGCCCACCCCCAGCATACAGGAAATGCCTCCATACCTTGAGCGAACCACTGCTCCCAGAAGCGCTTCCTCCATCGCTTCCTGCAGTCTGCCTAGTCAGCTGCCTGCTGACTCCATGCAGCCTCGCTCGCTGTGGAGCGCACGCCGGGCCAGGAGCTTCCTGCTTCCGGCGTCGGGTCACGTGACTAGTGGGCGGGACTTCCTGAGCACCAGACTCCTTCCGCGTTACACCGCTCAGTCAATTCAGGGGAGGCAGAGCGTGCTGCATGTTCCCGCGCCCGGACAACTAGCCTGTGCAGACCCAGGGAATCATCCAAGCCGTGGCTCCTGCAAACTAGCATGGGTGGCCAGCCATACCCCTCACATCTAGCATCCTGCTGGACAGGAAGACAACTGAGGGGGTAAGAACATGAGGCGGTTTATATGTGTTCTCTTACCTAACCAATTATGCAAATCTTTTTTATCTAGTTCCTGTCCAGTGTAGTTTGGATGGAGACAAGTCTCAGGGTTGCTGTCCTGAGAAGTTCTGGGAAAGTCTACCACCATGGTCGGATTTCAAGGTAATTACTGAAGAAGGTATCTTAGATAAACAAATGTTCAGATTATTAGGTTCGGATATAGGCTGCCAGTCCGGTACATCCACCACCGGTAGCTCCAATGCCTGGAAATGATCAGGTAGATCGTCCGGTTCTCGCAGAGAAAAACAATTTGCCCTCCTATACAACATGAAGTTGAAAGGGGGAATACCCACTTGTACGTCACCACTTTGTTCTGTAGTAGTTTCAGGAGCAGCTGTAGTGCTCTCCTTTGGGCTAATGTAGAAGGTACCAAGTCCTGGAACAGTGATAGGTGCTTTCCCTCATGTTTGATGGCGTCCAACTTTCTAGCAGATTGCTTTGTGTTAAAATAGTGGAGGTGGCAGATGACGTCTCTCAGGGATTTCTCGGCTGATGGTTTAGGTCGGAGAGCTTAAATGGCTTGTCTGCCGGTTGTTGTAAAATCCCATTAAAGATTTTTGTCAGGGTTGGGCCTAGTTGCTGTGGATAAACACCCTCCGTGAGCCCTCTCATCCTTATGTTGCAATGTCTGCTCCTGTTTTGTAGATCCTTTAGAACCATTCTCAGCAGGGTTTTCATGGCTACTTCTTGTGTTTGTAGGGAGCGAAGGGAGAGCATGTCGCTCTTAAAGCCTCAGATTCCACCTCCAATGTGACTAGTTTCCTACTGTGGTCTGATACCTTGGTCTGCAGCCCCTGTAATTCAGCTTTCGTAGCGGAGGTCTCCTTGGTAGGGAGGCTATGGAGGTAGTTATTGAATGGATTTGGTTGGCAATTTAGATTCCTTTGAGTGCTGGGACCTCCTAGTCACTCTATTCTGGTACATTTGAACAGATTATTCGGCTTGCAGGGCTCTATTATGCTGGTCAGGCGGAGGAGTCATCTAGTTCTTCACTACGCCATGGCTAGCGCCGCCCCCATTTTATTGTAATTTGACTAAATTTTTTGTGGAGTTTATGCAAAATGATATATCCACTGTACAGTGGGTGGCATTCATTGGAGCACTTTTTCTATACGAAATTGTTTTAATACTGGTTTATAACAAGTTTACCAACTGTATACAATGCAAAGCAGTTGCAGCTAAAGCAAATAAAATTCTGGGATGCATAAATCGGAAAATAAAATTACGAGATGCTTGAATAGTTCTCATTGTTTAAATCACTTATAAGGCTACATTTGGAGTATGGGCTATAGTTTTGGGCTTCACACCATAGGAAATACATTGACATTGTAGAACATCAAGGAAATAAAGTTGCCCGCACAATGTCCATTCAAAGTCACAGATTCTTTATTAGACGTATCCAAACTGACATCCGACAACTGACATGTTTCGGACCTGCATGGTCCTTAATCATAGTAGATGACTATGATTAAGGAACATGCAGGGCCGAGTTTTTCATCTCGGATGCGCTTTAACATCAGTTGTATGCAAACTATTTAAGGGGTTCCTAAGGCCTTTCATATTGCGTTCCGTTCGCATATTAATGCACACTGTACATGTGACAACTGCATTATACAGCTTATTGAACAAAAACCTCTTTTACAGGTTTTAACTTTCCATAGCAATACATTGTGAAAAAGCTTTCAGTTAAAACACTTATAGTGGGAACTAAGCCGTAGGAAAACATGGACATTAGTTTAAAAATCAGTTGTCCTTTCAGTTATAACTGAGAACAACTGATTAAGTGTAAAAGGACCCCAAACCCAAAACCCCCAATCCTACATCAATAATACAGAGCCTGACATGACAGGCTCGGTCTTCTATACTTGAAAGCACACCTGAAGTGAGCGAAATATGAAGGCTGCCATATTTGTTTCCTTTTAACCGGTTCAGCACCGCAGTGCCGAAAATGTCATGCATCCAAGCAACGTTCACCTCCCATTCATTCGCCTATAACTTTATTGATACTTATCACAATGAATTGACCTATATCTTGTTTTTTCGGTCACTAATTAGGCTTTCTTTGGGTAGTACATTTTGCTAAGAATTATTTTTTTCTAAATCCATTTTAACAGGAAGATTAAGAAAGAAATGAAAAAAATTCATTATTTCTTAGTTTTTGGCCATTATAGTTTGAAATTAATATACGCTACTGTAATTAAAACCCATGTATTTTATTTGGCCATCTGTCCCGGTTATTACACCGTTTAAACGATGTCCCTATCACAATTTATGGTGCCGATATTTCATTTAGAAATAAAGGTGCATTTTTTCAATTTGCGTCCATCACTATTTATAAGCTTATAATTTTAAATAATATAATAACATACTCTCTTGACATGCATATTTAAAAAGTTTAGACCCTTGGGTAACTATTTATGTTGTTTTTTATTGTATTTTTTTTTATTTTTTTTTTAATTAAAAATGTATGTGGGTAATTTTTGGTGTGGGAGGGAAACTGCTTATTTTAAATGTAAAATAATATAGTTGTTTAACCTTCCTGGCGGTAAGCCCGAGCTGAGCTCGGGCTATGCCGCCGGACGGCACCGCTCAGGCCCCACTGGGCCGATTTGCATAATTTTTTTTTTTTGCTGCACGCAGCTAGCACTTTGCTAGCTGCGTGCAGTGCCCGATCGCCGCCGCTACCCGCCGATCCGCCGCTATCCGTCGCGCCGCAGCCGCCCCCCCCCGACCCCGTGCGCTGCCTGGCCAATCAGTGCCAGGCAGCTCTATGGGGTGGATCGGAATCCCCTTTGACGTCACGATGTCGTGACGTCTCCTGATCGCCGATCGCCGGAGGCGATCGGAGGGGCTGGGGGGATGCTGCTGAGCAGCGGCTATCATGTAGCGAGACTTTGTCTCGCTACATGAAAAAACAAAAAAAAAATTTAAAAAAAAAAGATTTGCTGCCCCCTGGCGATTTTTTAGCAAACCGCCAGGAGGGTTAATTAAAAATGTATGTGAGTGCAGTTTACTATTTGGCCACAAGATGGCCACAGTGAAAAAAGTCTGTGGCCATCTCTGGATAGAAAGCGTCGGTATTTCTGTGGGGAAGTTAGATCGGTGAATGGGAATTATATTCCCATTCACTGATCGGGGGGTTAGCGGCGGGTGCGTGCTCGGGAGCGCGCCCGATCGCGCACACCATGCGGCGGGAGCAGCAGTGCCTATCTGGACGAGAAAGCTCGTCCAGATAGGCCGAACTGGTTAAACAATACACATTGCCTGGTAGTGTTTTAGATCCTCTGCCTCTAATACATTTAGCCATAGTCCCTGAACAAGCATGCAAATCAGATGTTTCTGACTGAAGTGTGGATCTGATGAGGGGGGGGGGGGGGATACACATCAATCTAAGACTGACTAGCCAAGAATGGTGCAGTCTGAAGTGGCAGCGTGGAGTCTAGGCCACCTGGCTAGAACCTAGTACAGAGGCTGAGTGAGCTAGGAGGCAGGAGGTGCAGTGGGAAGAGAAGACAGTGGATTGTAAACAGGAGGTGGCTTCCAGGATGTTTTCTTTGAGGGTGCTATGCAGGTGCTGGATCCACCGCTTGGGCAGGTATAGACCTGCGGTGACCGTAGCACATCGCAGCAAAAAATGGCACTAGAAAGTGGGCATGGTAATGATAGGTCAGGGCCAAATCTATTTGAACTCAGCAGCAGTATAGTTCACAGACAGTGGGCATCAACAGGAAACACTGAATGAAGCCCCCTCTCCTAGTAAAAAAAAAATTGCCCTATTTACAATATATATAGCAGAGATTAGATTCTGAGCTCTGAGGACAGTCAGTGATAGGACTATGTTCTCTGTAAAGTGCTGCAGAAGATGCCAGTGCTATATAAATACTGTACATAATAATAATATGATAGGACATTAGACTATGACTATGGTAGGGATTAGATTGTGGGCTCCTCTGAGGACAGCCAGTGACATGTCTATAAACAAAAAGAGGGACACAGAAAGGCCAATATAGTGTAGTATGCACTGGTAAATGAAGGTGTGTGGAAAGAGTATGTGCAGTATACTCACAAGTCAGTGTTACCGCATAGGCAACCACTGTAAAGGCAGGTGGGGAGTTTAGACCTGTCCCCACTCAGTATTAAGAAGTCGCTCTCTGCAGATCAAGGAAAAAAGGAGGATCAAGGAAAAACAACCCTCCACAAAGGGTGGATATGTACGACCTTGAGAAAGCCCATAGGCGGGGCGAAACGTCGGTGGGCGTGGCCTCAACATGACGCGCGGCTTACACATCACTGCTTGATGCCGCTACAAGCTGGGACCAGCAGCTGAAAAATTCAATAGCTGCGACGGGAGACAAGGTTTCCCTGCATAGGGTGGCTGCGTATGGTGCTGATCAAAGCACAGACGTGTGGAGACGGGTCCCTCCCCCCACTTCCCACGGGAGTCATCGATCCGGACCAAGGCTCAGACGTGGGGAAGAAACCGCTGGAGCCAAATAGACGGTGACCTACCAGAGAGTCGGGAGTGGTAAGAGGAACTGTGATACAACAGGTCTGGATTGCCTAAATCGAAGAGGGCTGTTTGCTGTCATAATTCAATCAAGTATATATTACAAGTGTATGGAGAGAGGGAGAGGAGAGGCGGCACTAGTTGCTGGATGGCAACCTTTGTGGGGGTCAGTGGTCAAGGCTAACCGGTGCCTCCGGATCACGAACAATGTATACAACCAAATCGATAGAAGATAGAATCCGGGCACCAGTATGTTGCAAGTTGCCACGTTTATTTCATCCCACACAAAAACAGACACGTGCATAGGGCTGGTCTAACAGCCGTTTCACAAGCCCACACGCTTGCTTCCTCAGAGGAATATCCTCTGAGGAAGCAAGCGTGTGGGCTTGTGAAACGGCTGTTAGACCAGCCCTATGCACATGTGTCTGTCTTTGTGTGGGATGAAATAAACGTGGCAACTTGCAATATACTGGTGCCCGGATTCTATCTTCTATCGATATATTACAAGTGACCTGAAAAGTTGAAAGTCCTTTATGAGCATCCATAAAATTAATATTGCCCCTAAGCTAGATGAGGGAAAGCTGCATGTCACTGTGTGGGGTTTAAGAATCCGGTGGTGGAATACCAATAGGCCATAATCACAGCAGTGTGAACGATTTGCGTAGGCTAACGCTGGGCGACCGTTGCACACATAGACTGACAGGCCATTGGTAATTGTACTATAGCGCACTGAGTTAGAGTAAGCGTTTTTAATGATTTTAATATACAGTGTTCCTAACCCTGCCATGGCAACATTAAAGTGGTTTTTTATATGTGCTATTGAGACAGTTGTGTATTTTGGTTAAATTATATAGGTGATATTACCACGACTTGGCTCCCACTAAAACTGGTTGCACCATAAATCAAATTGATGGCTCTCCTGTGATCTCAATTAGTGGATATGTATGACGTAGTACGCCAGAAGGATAAAAAGAGGCGCCAGAAGGATAAGAAGATCTAAAACGTTTAATAATGAGGAGGTAGTGGTGGACTTACCTCCACCGGGCAAACACAAGAAGATGCCGATCAATTTTCAGCAAAAAAATGTATTTACATACTCCAGTAAAATACAATGCGTTTTGTGAGCATGACCAGCTTCCTCAGGCAATAAGATGGAGCATTTACAAAACAGGTCTCGTACTATGCCGGGTGCCTCCTCTGGCGCCTCTGTATCCATACTCTGCCTCTGACACAGGAGACCAGGGTTCGAATCTCGGCTCTGCCTGTTCAATAAGTTAGCACCTATTCAGTAGGAGGACCTTAGGCAAGTCTCCCTAACACTGCTACTGCCTATAGAGCGCAACTGTTACCTCTGACACACGAAATGCAACACATGTTTCCTCTGACACATGAAATGCAATAACCATTACCACCAACAAATGAATTGCAACAGCCATTACCACCGACAAATAAATTGCAGGAGACAATTCCTCTGACACAAGCAATGAGGCAAAAGTTACTTCCGATAGATCAAACTCAGCAAATGGGAAATGAGGCAAACCTTACCTCCCACAAATGTTAAAATTCAGTAAACGGGGAGAGTGACACTAGGTGGGGAGGAAGTTGACACTGGGAGGGGGGAGGGTGACACTGGGAGGGGAAGATTACACTTAGTGGAGAGGAAGGTGACACTGGGAGGGAGGAGGGTAACGCTGGGTGGGGAGGGTAACGCTGGATGGGGAGGGTAACGCTGGATGGGGAGGGTAACGCTGGATGGGGAGGGTAACGCTGGGTGGGGAGGGTAACGCTGGGTGGGAATGGTAACACTGGGTGGGGAGGGTAACACTGGGTGGGGAGGGTGACACTGGGTGGGGAGGGTGACACTGGGAGGGTCACACTGGATGGGGAGGAGTGTGACATTGGATGGGTTGGGCTGATCCGCACTGGGTGGGGAGGAGGCTGATGCGCACTTGGTGGGAAGGAGGCTAATGCGTACTTGGTGGGAAGGAGGCTAATGCGCACTTGGTGGGAAGGAGGCTAATGCACACTGGGTTGGAAGGAGGATAATGCGCACTGGGTTGGAAGGAGGATAATGCGCACTGGGTTGGAAGGAGGATAATGCGCACTGGGTGTGAAGGAGGCTGATGCACACTTGGTGGGAAGGATGGTGACACACACTGCTTGGGGAAGAAGGTGACACACACTGCTTGGGGAAGAAGGTGACACTAATAGGGGAGGAGGGTGACACTAGGTGAGGAGGTGTCTTGACACACACTGGGAGGTAAGGAGGTGATTGACACACACTGGGAGGGGAGGAGGGTGACACACTTTGGGTGGGAAGGAAGGTGACACACACTGGGTGGAGAGGAACTTGACACTAGGTGGGGAGGAGGGTGACACTAGGTGGGAAGAAAAGTGACACACTCTGTAATGTGACACACACTGGGTGGGGAGGGCGCACTCAACTACTTCTAGCACGTCCAGCTCAGAGGCAAACTGCCTCTCATAGCCCTCTTCCCCATACAGTTCAGCTCACATTCACTTCCAGGCAGCATCATGTGCGGGTCTGCACCCAGATTGGCTATCCAGGATGTGATGCTGCGGTGATTGGCTGCCGCAGGTGTATTGTAGGGAGATGTACAGGGCCTTTACAGGCAGGTGGAGGCGCACACAGGGGTGGACCTGATGAGGCTGCGTTGCCGCGGCTACTACCGTTATTGCTAAATGGACCAGAGTGGGTGGACCAGAGTGGGTGGGCGGGTGTCCCACGGAATGAGGCATCGGGTCACCGTAACTTAATGGGCCTCTCAAGATACGGAACTTCAGGGGCCCCTGTGCGGCTGCACGGCCATATGTCCGCCCCCGCTTCAATACTGATCCCAACAACAGTCTAGTGAAAAAGTTGTGTGCATGGATAGGGAACTGGCTAATGGAAATAAAGCAAAGACTTATGGTCAATGGGTCATATTCAAAATTGGTGACTGTTCGCAGTGGGGTCCTACAGGGGTTAATAATGGGTCCAGTACTCTTCAATGCACTTATTAACCCATTCGCGTTCCGTCGTTTTCACTTGAGAAATGTTCACCTCCCATTCATTAGCCTATAACTTTATCACTACTTATCACAATGAACTGATCTATATCTTGTTTTTTCCGCCACCAATTAGGCTTTCTTTGAAGGGTACATTTTGCTAAGAGCCACTTTACTGTAAATGCATTTTAACAGGAAGAATAAGAAAAAAAC
The DNA here is from genome assembly GCF_040937935.1 of Hyperolius riggenbachi. Taxonomy (NCBI): domain Eukaryota; kingdom Metazoa; phylum Chordata; class Amphibia; order Anura; family Hyperoliidae; genus Hyperolius; species Hyperolius riggenbachi. The sequence continues at coordinate 313,891,446 of NC_090646.1, read as the reverse complement.
GGAAAAAATTGATTATTTCTCAGTTTTCAGCCATTATAGTTTTAAAATAATACATGCCTCCATAATTAAAACTCACGTATTGTATTTGCCCATATGTCCCGGTTATTACACCATTAAAATTATGTCCCTATCACAATGTATGGCGACGATATTTTATTTGGAAATAAAGGTGCATTTTTTCCGTTTTGCATCCATCACTGTTTACAAGTTTAAAATAAAAAAAATATATAGAAATATTTCATCTTTACATGGATATTTAAAAAGTTTAGACCCTTAGGTAAATATTTACATTTTTTTTATTGTAATTTTTTTTTTTTTATTAAACATTTTATTTGGGTACTTTTGGGAGGGTGGGAGGTAAACAAATTTATAATGTAAATGTGTGTTGATTTTTATTTTTTTTTAACTTTTAGTTGTACCATTACTTTTTGGCCACAAGATGGCGGCCATGAGTTTGTTTACATGACGTCACTCTAAGCGTAACACACGCTTAGAGCGATGCATGGGGGAGGTAACTGCCAGAAAAGGCGCATCACTTTTTCAGCGGGTGAGAGGAATCAGTGATTGGGCACCGTAGCCTGATTCACTGATTGCCTGGCTAAGGAATCGCGGGCAGGGAGCGCGCGTGCACGCGCGCGATCGGCCGCGGTAGCGCGCATGGTTCCTGGACGTAGTTTCTACGTCCAGGAACCAAAATAGGTTAATGACCTAGTAGATGAAGTACTGCTAGTCTGCTATTTTTGCAGATGATCCAAAATTGTTCAGAATTATCATTGCTCAGGAAGATACAGTAGAGACATATTGCAGAAGGATCTGGATAGAGTGGCTATATGGACATATAATTGCAGATGACATTTAATGTTGAAAAAATATAAAATAATGCATTTTGGTCATACTAATGGCACCATACAAAATAAATGTGATACAGATGGGGACATTAATCTTGGAGAGGGACTTAGTACTCCTTGACAACAAGTAAAATAATCATATTCAATGCCAAGCAACTGCACCTAAAGCAATTTAAATTTTGTGATGCATTTAAGGGGAAATAAAAACTCCGGATACTAGCATAATACTGCCCCTGTTTAGTTCCCTTGTAAGCCCGCATCTGGAATATGGAATTCAGTTCTAGGCACCACTTTACAGAAGGGACATTGCGGTTTTAGAGGAGGTTCAGAGAAAAGCAAGAAGATTGATTAGAAGGATGGAAGGACTCACTAACCTGGAAAGGTTAGATAAACTGGGCTTATTTATGGCTGATTCACACTACAAGAGCTTTTTAAATGCCAGAGATTTTAAAAGCTCTTGCTAATGCAATCTTATGGGGGATTTTTACAAAATCACATTGCTCCAGTGTGAACACTCACATAGGATAACATTAGCAACAGCTTTTAAAATTACAAGGGCTTAGAAAAGCTCTTGTAGTGTAGATGCCTTACAGAAAATCTAATTAACATGTATAAATGAATCTGAGTAAAATATAAAACCTTGGTAGATGATGGTCTCTAGGCTTGTGCAAAGGACTAAGGGGCATAATCTGTGTTTAGAGAAAAAAAGTTTTAGCCATTTATTTAGGAAAGGGTTCTTTACAGTAAAAGTGATTAAAATGTGGAATGTATTACCACGGGAATTCGTTTTGGCAAATTCTGGATCTGCATTTAAGGGGGGCTTAAATGCTTTCCTTTGTGCTGAAAGATATCCATGGCTATAAATACTAGGTAATTCCCTGTGGTGTTGATCCAGAGATCTTATCGGATTGCCATCTGCAGTCAGAAAGGAATTTTTGTTTTCCTTTCTGGGGCTAAATGGATTATGCCTTGTAAGGTTTTTTCACTTTCCTCTGGATCAACAGGAATATGTGAGGGTGCAGGCTAGTGTTGTACCTTATTTTGTGATTTAACTCAATTGACATGTCTTTTTTTCAATCCAAATAACTATATAACATTGCTTTACACAAGACACGGGGGTTTCTGTCACCTTTCAGCAGACTGAACAGCATAGGAAATGAGGACAACTCAAAAATGAGGCATCACTAAATGAAGCTAAAGACAGGTACCTTTGTAGTAGTCCCTCACTGTCCTCCTCATCTGGTGCATACCGCTGCTTTGCCCCTCTGTAAGCTGTCCAAATGAGCCCTGCTGCTTTAGGCTGGGCCCAGGCATATTAAGAAATAGGATCCATTCACATCAGGGAGTTTTGTAACAGATCTGTTTAAGGTGTGTTCCAGCAACTGGAACGCAAGATGGGTCCCTCCCGTTTTTTATGAATCGAATGAACATGGCACATGGTGACAGAATCAATGCTAACGTATGAGAAAGGCGGGCATTTGTTTTTATAAGGCTGCTTGTCATGTGCAAGATACCTACCACCGTCCTTTCAAATCCCTGAAAATCCCCTGGAAAACAGGTATAACAATCCCGAAACCCATGAGAAGCATCTCAAGCTCCCACTGGTTGCAATAGTCCAATTGCAATTCTTCTGATCCAGGGAGGGTTCTCATTGGTGCACCGAGAAGTTGACCAATGAAAATCCTCTCTGAGGAGGCACTGTTCCCATTGGTCTATTGCAACCGATGGGAGCCTGATATGTGTCTGCTGGGGCCTTTGGATCAGTATAGTAGGTTTTCCAGGGTACAGGGACCCCAATAGATGAAAGCAGCGGCAACGGAGGACACAAATAATTGGCAGCAGCATCGGCAGAATGCGGCGAGTGGGTAGCGAACAGAATTGAAAATCAAACGAAAAACTGAAAACACAATTTAAGAAACTGATCCACTGAAACTGATCAGTTTTTACAGGTTCAGTTTTTTTTTATCATTAAGATTAGTGTAAATCCAACCTAATGCTGTTTTTTTTAAGGGACAATAAAGACGGCGTTTTTTTTGCTGGATTGACTTTTTATTTAAAATGATATTGTACTCTTAAAAAAAAAAACCTCTGTACTATATTAGGCCTCATTCACATTCGCGCTGATATGAACCTTCTCATAGACATTAATTGCACAAACGTTCGGGGGGCATTTTTAAATAGCGCACGCGGATTTAAAAAATGTGAAAATGCCTGCAGTGTGAACTTAAAGTAGTATCTATAAGATGCCGGTGCTTGACACTTCTTTTTCCGATGAATGTAATATCTATAAGCCCATGCCCTAAAAAAAAAAAAAATAGAATATATATATATATATATATATATATATATATATATATATATATATATATATATATTTATATATATATATATATATATATATATATATATATATATATATATATATATATATATGTGTATATATATATATATATATATATATACACATGTATATATATGTATATACATATATATGTATATATACATATATTTATTTTTTTTTATTGTTTTTTTATTGTTTTTGTTTTTCCTCACCTCAGGTCTCCTCTCCATTCTGTCATTGCTAGCAATAGAAAAGGCTATTATCCTAACTGTGCTGCTGATGAGATATAATCAGTCACAGCATGGAGGATCTCTTAAGCTGGCCATACACATAAAAATGTCTACCCTAAGTTCTACCCTGTGTATATGGTGCCGTAACAGGACGCCGTGGCCACAGGGCTCCAGTCCTTTTCTCCTTTCTCCCCCTTAAATCCCTCACCTGCTCTTTCTCCCCTAAGGCCCGGTTCACATTAGCGTTCCAGGTCCGGACCCGGAACGCTCCGTACACAGCGTGCAACCGTCCGGATCCGATCCGGGAACGCAGCTCCCAGACGATCCGGCTTTTTTTCCAACATGCGCTATTTTCCAGTCCGTCCCGGTGCAGCTGCGGATCCGGGCTACACACCGGTATCCCCCATGCTTGCGGTGCCTTTCTGGCACTGCAATTTATCTAGTTCGGGCTACTTTATTGTAGCCGGAACTGATACATTCCGGATCCGCAACTGGTGGCAACTTGTGGCCACCGCAGAGACCCGTACGGTCTCTTTGTGGCCCCCGGACACTTGCGGACTCGAACCGCAAGTGTGAATGGGGCCTTATGGGGAAGATGCGGGAAGCAGCGGGGGTCACAGATGTGATCGATGCGGATGTTATAATTTAAGTAGGCCTCAGTTATTTGGACTGAGTTTGAGGTAAAAGGCTTGTTCGCAGAGTATACCTTTAAATAGAGTTTCTCGTGGTGCAAGCAGAAGCATCTCAGTTTCTGCTTGAAGCAGATGATGCAAGCAGATACTGAGAAGATGTTCCTAGTACAAGGTCTTAGGCCTACACTGCCCCAGACAAATAGACTACGGAAACAATCAACATAGGCCATATTTACAAAACATAACATTCTTGCAACTGGGACAAGGGGCTCATAGAATATTAATCAAGTAGGTGGGTATTATGAGACCATGAGGGGTCTGAGCCAATGGTAGGTTTTGGTGGGGACGGCTCAAATGATGTCACATTTAACTCTTTCTGGTTCGTATAAAACCAACAGCCGGTTTACAGAGAGGCACTCTTTTCTGTCCCTGTCACCGCTGGTCTTAATCTTTACTTATATATATTTATTTATGTCTCGTTAGTTTATCTTGTATGCTGTATATACTTAGTTTAGACGTAACTTAGTATAGAAAGAAGATAACCGATTACCATTCATGAGGAATATTAGTCAAGAGCTTGTAATGCAAATGGACTTAAAGAACAATTGCTTCGCTAAGATGTAACGACATGTAGAGATGAGTATCTGTATACCGTATATACTCGCATATAAGCCGACCCGCATATAAGCCGACCCTCCAACTTTTCCCCGAAAAACCAGGGGAAAATGATTGACCCCCATATAAGCCGGGGGTAGGAAATGCTGGCCGCCTTATTCCCCGAGTGTGTCTTAGTATAGCTAGTAAAGTGTCCAGTATGGGTAGGTAGTGCCCCAGTATAGCTAGTATAGTGCCCAGTATAGCTAGAATAGTGCTCAGTATAGCTAGTATAGTGCTCAGTATAGCTAGTAAAGTGCCCCAGTTTAGCTAGTATACTGCCCAGTACAGCTAGTATAGTGCTTAGTATAGCTAGTAAAGTGCCCCAGTTTAGCTAGTATAGTGCTCAGTATAGTGCTCAGTATAGCTAGTATAGTGCTCAGTATAGCTAGTATAGTGCCCCAGTTTAGCTAGTATAGTGCTCAGTATAGCTAGTATAGTGCTCAGTATAGTGCCCCAGTTTAGCTAGTATAGTGCTCAGTATAGCTAGTATAGTGCTCAGTATAGCTAGTAAAGTGCCCCAGTATAGCTAGTATAGTGCTCAGTATAGCTAGTATAGTGCCCCAGTATAGCTAGTATAGTGCTCAGTATAGCTAGTATAGTGCCCCAGTTTAGCTAGTATAGTGCCCCAGTTTAGCTAGTATAGTGCCCCAGTTTAGCTAGTATAGTGCTCAGTATAGCTAGTATAGTGCCCCAGTTTAGCTAGTATAGTGCCTCAGTTTAGCTAGTATAGTGCCCCAGTTTAGCTAGTATAGCGCTCAGTATAGCTAGTATAGTGCCCCAGTTTAGCTAGTATAGTGCCCCAGTTTAGCTAGTATAGTGCTCAGTATAGCTAGTATAGTGCCCCAGTTTAGCTAGTATAGTGCCTCAGTTTAGCTAGTATAGTGCCCCAGTTTAGCTAGTATAGCGCTCAGTATAGCTAGTATAGCGCCCCAGTTTAGCTAGTATAGCGCTCAGTAAAGCTAGTTACGTGCCCCAGTTTAGCCAGTCCCCGCTCCCCATGGCCGCCGCCGCTATTACCTGGCTGCATCTTCTATTTCAATCTCCGTTCTTGTAAACATTCAGAGCAGCGCGCCCGGCGCTGCTACTGTGACGAGCGGCGAGCCAGGAAAGAGCGGTTCCCATAGTAACAGGACGCTCTTTCCTGCCTCGTCACAGTAGCAGCGCCGGGCGCGCTGCTCTGAATGTTTACAAGAACGGAGATTGAAATAGAAGATGCAGCCAGGTAATAGCGGCGGCGGCGGCGGCCATGGGGGGAGCGGGGGACCCGCGGACCAGCAGAGGGGGGGACCCGCGGACCACCATGACTCGCATACAAGCCGAACCCCCAACTTTTGGCCCCCTTTTTGGGGGTCAAAAATTCGGCTTGTATGCGAGTATATACGGTATCTGTTGACTGAATAAACTCCATCAAACTTTGAAGACGCCTAAGAAAGTCTATCTCCTATAATGCTTGCTGTGAGGAGAGTCGAGTCAGCTCACATTCTGTGAGGTGCACCTCTAAGGGGGTGCTGGTGCCGGAGCAAAAGGTGATTTCTAACAGCGGACTCCCATCCAGCCAGTGGGGCTGCAGATTTCAAGCGGATCAGGCCGCGGAATGCCTGCTGATCGGCTACTTCTTCAATCAGCTGGCTTCAAGGGCTCTGCTATTCTCAAACAGCCCATCATGAGCCAGCCGCCTGCAACACCATCACCAGCACACAGCCTAAGGAACTTTACCGGGGAGCCAGCTGCAGGAACATGGGGAAATACACAAGCTTGCTGGCGGGAGGCCAGCTGATCAGGCAATCAGCTGATCGCGCCCACGTGCTCTGACTGCGCACGGTTCTGGATCTATCCTCTGCTGCCTGGTCTGCTCTCGCCGCATGCTGCCCATTACAGCCTATGGGACCTGGCCACTCCACTGTCCACAAGAGGATCCGGATCAGCTACACCGCTGCCCGGATTGCAGCCAGCAGCCACCACATTCAGCCCACCCACGTGGTTCCCCAGGCCTGTAGCCGGTATACCATCATTTCTGCCTGGCACCAGTAGCCACCGGAGGTCTCCAGTCCACGCACATGGTTCCTACATTGCTGCCTCTTCCTTGGCACCCTCCGTGCTCCATCTCCAGCTGCCCTAGACATCTGAGCTCCACTGCAGCCATGTCACTGCTCTGGACACTCCATGTCCACAGCCAGCAAGGAACCCATGGCGGAACCAGGACCCTGCTTCCAGTGCTTCATCCATCAGAGACTTGGATCCTTTCCCGCTGCCAGGGAGGCAACAACGCAACGCAAAAACTGCAGCCGCCCATGAGGGGTAAGTCACGCTGGTTTTCCGTGACCTCTTTCTATCCCGCGGCCCAGCCCGTACCACCTTGATCACATCGACCTCAGTCGATACACGCCAGATTCATCTTTGGGCTGCCCAGCACAAGCCCCATGTTTGTGCACCAGCCGCCATCTCCAGAGCAGCCCAAGTGCTAAAGCCACCAGGACACTAACTGGCCAGGTGACACCGAAATACAAAGGGGACTTGCTTTCACTGTTCTCTTTCACCTTCTATCTCTCCTTTTCCTCTCCACTCTCTCTCTTCCTCAGGTTAGACCGTGGGGCATCTGAGTCAAAATATCACTGCAGAAGCTTTTTAAGTGCCATAGTCGGTAGCAGATTACAGGACGTAACAGGACCTTTACCTGGGTTCATCCTCTATGTATCCTCCTGTATATGCAATGTACCTACTGTATGATTTTAGCAGGCACTGTATATCTAATGTATCTATTGTATGCTAAATACACCTTCTGCCACTGTATCACCACCGGCCCTGTTTGAGCCAAAATCAATTCCAGGTACAACTCTGGTAGTACTTAGCGAAATAAATATGATTCTGAAAACTAACCATTGCTTTTAGAAACAAAGCACATTGATTTTTAACTAGTTAAGCCTTTTGGACATGGCTCCTACATCCAAAAAGGCTGCTGCTTAAGCATCCTAGACGTAGGAGCTACGTCCATGAAAAAAAGACGCCACGGCCAATCGCGCACGCTCACGCACGCATGTCCGCCACAGCACCAATCGGTGCAAGGGACCAGGTGGTCCCTCTACCCAATCTGTGCTTTCTTAAGCCGCAAAGATCGGTGTTGTAGAATACATTTTGATGTGTCTTATAGCTTGGACCCCTGTTACATAAAAATTAGGTAGGGGCAAGCTCAAGCAATCATTCAAAAAAAATGTATTTTTTAAAATTATGATCAAACTTGGGAAAATCTCAGCAACACTACACGAGTCTGTAGCTTACAAAGTACAATAAAAATAGTTAGGGATAAACACAATCAACATAAAAAATCATTTTCAAAATTATGTTTGTTATATGCAAATGAGGGCTTGTGGTTATTACTAGGGTACAATTTGAAAACAAGAAACACAGGAAAAAAATATACCTTTACTTCTAAATAATATATTATCCTCATACATTGCACTAATTTAAATGTTGCATAATTTAAATGTTGGGATTGCCAGGACAGTGGGTTTTATGTACGGTAGAATTGTTTATTTTAAAACCATAGTGGATGGAAGTGGAGAAAGTGTATTTTTTTCATTTTTCCCTCGGGTTTCCCTTTAAAATGCATAGAAAAGTAATTACTCAAAAGCAAACACCACACCCAAAAAGCCCAATTGGTGACGAAAAAAACAAGATATAGATCATTTAGATGGGATAAGTAGTGATGAAGCTATTGGCGAATCAATGGGAGGAGTGCTGAAAATTGCTCGGATGCATAAGGTGAAAATACACTAAAAGCTGAAGTGGTTAATAGGTTACAACAGGGAATCAATTGAAAACTAATCGACCTGCAGTGTTGCACTGTTCAATATAATGTAACGCTATGGCCCATCGATCGTCCACTACTCCTGCCTCACCCCTAATCGACCTAGATTTACCATCCTGTCCATTTGATACTTTTGGTCAAAGTCAATCGAATCTAACATTTAAATGAATAGATTCCTACCCAATTTGGTTGGAGTAATCATATTTGCAGGGAATCGAATTGAAACATCATTGTGTATGGGTACTTGTACTTTTACTTTGACCCTCCACCTCACAAGGTGAACAATTCCCCTCACTGTGTACATGTTGTCTAGATAACAGGCATGTGTGGTGATTCAAAGGAGCCCACAAACGAGGGAAAACAAGCTACTGATAAACTCTTTCTAGGAGTCAGCAGGGGTGGTCCTGCATGTAATGCTCCTTCCTTTCTCCTGGGACTATAATAATATCTTAGCAGCACAATTAAGGTACCCATACATCTAGAGACTTGGCAGATCAACCATCAGATTAGATCAATATTATTGAATTCTATCAAAATCGGTGCCGCCATGTGCATGCCGGATCAATGATCGATTTCGGGCCGAGCAGGTCAATCGGACATGCTGCAAGATTTCAGGCCGTTGTGGTCAATTGGGCGCGAAACTGTGAGCGATATTGGGACAAATGCAACGAAAACCCCCTGCGCTGTTCCTCCAATGTACAAATGTAGATCACATTAACATCATTAACTGTACTGTGTCACAGTGCCCATCTGTCTTTCAAAATCACCGCTCTACCATTAGCCCTATACATGCCATCAACACATGGCATGCTGCACATACGGTATGTGTCGTCAAACACTCGCTTTGCCAGTGTCATGTATAAGGCGAGTGGAAGAGTGGTGGAATCGAAAGACAGATGAGCACCGCGGCACAGGACAGGTAATGTATAAATGCACACATACATGTACATTTATACACTAGGGGAACAGCATCGAGGCAGCGGACATGGCTAATTTCCAAGATATTTCAGCATGAAATTGATCAGGAATCGGCCTGAAGTGTAAGGGCAGCCGAGAGATTTCTCTCTAATCATATTTGATCAGAGAGAGGTGTCTCTTGGTCGGATCTGCCCATCTCGATATATGGCTACCTTTAGGATATCAATCTCTTCCTACTG